>NC_092381.1:85174957-85392457 GCF_030028105.1 Mobula birostris
AAGGGGTGAGTAGAGAATTATTCAAAGGAGATCAGAGTGGCAAACTGCCAAAGGAGGTGGTAGAGGCAGTTACAATCACAGTGTTTAAAAAACATTTAGTCAGGTAGAGTGATAGAGGGAGTGCTATACTGTACAGAAACAGATTCTTAGTCTCAACTCATTCATGCTGCTTAATCTGCATAGACCTATTGATCAGCATTGGGCCTACAGTCCTGTAAACATTTCCTAACCATGTACCTTTCTGAGTGTCTTTTAAACATTGTAGTGTTATCTGCCTCTACCACTACATCTGACAGCTCATTTCATGTGAAAATGTTGCCCCTCAGATCCCTTTTAAATCTTTCAGTTTAAAACTTGCTTGGGACTCCCCTAGCATGAGTAGAAAGATTGTGACTAGTCATCTTCTTTCTAGCTCTCAGCAAAGTCATCTCTCAGCTTTAAATACTCCGGGGAAAACAGTTCTAGCCTACGCATCATCATCATCGTCGTTATATCCCGAATCGCATGATGTAGATCAGGGCTTGGCAACCTGTCTGCCTCCGTGGGCCGGATCACATATTAATGAGCGGACGGTGGGTCATATAAATGCTATAAAAAACTTGAAATATGGGAATTATCCATTTAAATACATCTAATTACGTTTGGCCTCAAATTAGTGAATAACGCCTGCTAGAAAATCATTCATGCTTAAGGTTGCATAACCCTGATGTAGGCAATCATGGTCTCATGGCCTTGGTTGTTTTGGCAAATTTTTCTACAGAAATCATTTGCCATTGCCCTCCTCTGGGCAGTATCTTTACAAGACAGGTGAACCCAGCCATTATCAGTACTCTTCAGAGATTGTCTGCTTGGTGTCAGTGGTCACAGAACCAAGACTTGCAAAATGCATTAGCAGCTCATAAGATCACCCACCACCTGCTCCCATGGCTTTATGTGACCCTGAACAGGGGTGGGCAAGGCACTAAGCAGGTTCTACTCTTTGCTCCACTACCCTTTACCTGCAGGCTAGAAGAGGGAAGGAGTTCCTTAAATCTCCTTTGGTGGAGATGATTCTCCAACTCACCACCCACTAGCCTATGAACTATGAATTTAAATTCTCATTTAAATTGTTAATATAAATGACAAACAGAAGTCAACCCAGCACACGGATACCTGTAAAACACTACTGGTCGTAGCCTTCCAGCTGGAGAGCACCCCTCTATCAACAGCCTCTGACTCCTATTGGTCAAGCCAATTTTAAGACAATTGACCAGCTTGCCCTGGATCCAATGTGATCTATTCTCCTGGACCTGCCTACCATAGGGTACTTGCCAAAGTCATTGCTAAACTCCATGTGGACAATATCTATTGCACCGTCCTCATTTAAATTCTTGTCAAAAAACTCAAACAAATTCATGTGACATGATATCCAACACACAAAATCAGCTCTCCGGTGAAATGATATCGTATTTGTTAAATAGGGTACCGTGCACAATTCTGATTTGATGGAGACAGACGTGAGAAGGCACAGAGGAATATCCGGAGAAATTTTTGAAATGCCTGATTCGCTGCCGCTGCTACTGTGCAATTGAGAATCTCCGGAGGGAAGGCCCCAAAATCCCTAGCTTTGCCTGCTGCTGGCGACCGAGGCTGAGGTCGAAGCATTCGGCAGAGATGGTGCTCGGCGCTCTGTGTCGGAGGACTGATCAGAGGCTCGAAGTTTTCGGACAACTCAGAGTCGGACTGTGGTTGGGCATGGCAGGGAGAGTTTTCTTCCTTCTCCTGTCTGCGTGAGATGTGGGACTTTCGAGAGACTTTGAACTTATTTACTGTGCCTTGGCCTGATCTTCATCAAGTAATGGTATAACTATACGTTATAATTATGTGGTTTTTGTTACTTTTTTAGTCTTGGTCTGTCCTGTGTTTCTGTGATATTACACTGGAGGAATATTGTATCATTTCCTAATGCATGCATTACTGAATGACAATAAAAGAGGACTGCGTGTCCTCATAATCTAATCTAAAACAAATAATTTAACAACTTGCCCACCATTGATGTTAGGCTCACCAGCCTATAGCTCCTATCTTAAATAAAAGCATATCATTATCCACTCTCCAGTTTTCCAGCACCTCATCCATGGCTATTGATGATACAAGCATTTCTGCTATGAGCTCGGTAATTTCTTCCCTAACTTTCCACAATGGCCTAGGATACACTTGATCAGATCCCGAGGATGTATGTTCCTTTATGCATTTTAGGACCTCCATCATCTCCTTTTCTGTAATGTGGGCTCTCTTTAGGACATTGCTATTAACTTACCCACGTTTCCCAGCATTCATGTCTTTCTTCATGGTAATACAGTTGAGATACATGCAAAATACATGGATAAGATAGCAATAGAGGGATTTGGGCCAAATGCAAGAAAATGGGATTTCTGCAGATAGGTCTCAAGGATGAGTTAGGCTGATAAGAGGTCCGATATAAGAGGAGGAAGGAGAAGAAGATGGCGGCACGATGCAGCACGCGCGGCTGTTCCGAATGATATCATATGTGTTAACTAGGGGCCGTGCACAATCCTGATTTGATGGAGACAACCGTGAGAAGCACGGAGGAACACCTGGAGAAACTTCTGAGATGCCAGCTTCGCTGCCGCTGCTACTGTGCTTTCGAGAATCTCCGGAGGGGAAGGCCCCAAATCCTTGGCTTTGTCTATTGCCTGTTGCTGGGGCCGGGGTCGAAGTGCTCGGCAGAGATGGTGCTCAGTGCTTGGTGTCGGAGAGCTGGTCGGAGGATCGGAGTTTTCGGACGGACTCGGAGTCGGACTGTGGTCGGATGCTTCCAGGATGTTGCATCAGCAAGTTTGCGGCGCTGCAGGTTTACCGTCTGTATGAGATGATGGGACTTTCGAAAGACTTTGAAACTTTTTACCGTGCCCATAGTCTGTTCTTTATCAAATTACGATATTGCACTGTCGTAACCATATGTTATAATTATGCGGTTTTTGTCAGTTTTGCAGTCAGGTTGTCATGTGTTTCTGTGATATCATTCTGGAGAAACATTGTATCATTTCTTATTGCATGCATTACTAAATGACAATACAAGAGGACTGCATGTCCTCAAAATCTAAATCTAATCTAAATATAGACACCCTGAAAATAGTAACATTGATAAATTGCCCTTACAGAGGCTTCATAGGGAATGAGACATCGATGATATGGAGTCAGCAGACCATCAGTAGTCTTCATTCTCGATATCTATAGACTATGAATGATGCTTGGTCAAATGTCTCAAAAGCATCCAACATGATAGTGCCTTCCCCAGGAGAGAAATGATTCCTTTTCTAGTTGCGAAAGACATCAATTTTGGTAACGTGCAGTATGACCATGTATTACAACTGCCAATGTGACCCATGCTAACCATGCCAAATTTCATGAGCAGCTATGAATAAATTACAAGGAAACCCACAATGGCATTAGTCTTCATCACAGCTGTGAATTGGCATTGCAAGGGTCACTTGACTCCTGAAATTGAGATATGACAAAATAAATGGTGATCAACTGCAATAACTCTCCATGTTCCCTTCCCACTCTCAGTCCACAATAGAGACCCATGAACAAATAAGTTCGATTATCACTCACAGGTCTTGAAATTTGATTGTTTGTTGCAATACATAAAATTACTATAATACTGTGCACCCTTTCTATTTATGCTTTTGCATAGACCCATATATTAATTTTTGCTGCAATATTTACACTTTGTGGCTGCAAGTATCCATATATGATGGCCAGATCAAACTGCTGCTCTTTACAGGCTGGCTTCTGATGAATGCATTCAATTTATAGTTGCTGTCCCAGATTGCTTAGGAAAGAGGAGAAAAGAGAAAGGGTTCCAACACAGCAGACTCCATGCAGAAATGGCACTATCAAAGGTTTGGGAAATTAATAGTTCCTGGGCAAGCATGATCAAGGGTGTAGTGTTACCAATCCCACCACCCCCCCCCCCACCAAAATATTTTAGTTAAATGGAAAAATAAAGCTCCAACGAAATAGACATGAAGCTATGGGAGAAGTAACAATCTTTAGAAACTCCCCAAATACGTTAATGAGGTTGGCTGCAGGTAATCTCAAAGTTTTGAAGGAGCAGGCAGAATCCTCAGGAGGGCAGAATATTGACAGTTCATTTGTGGATCTGGTTCAAAGTCATCACAAACCTAGAGGGACTTTTCAAGAGTTTATAAACCACACATGGAAGCAACAGCAATGAAAATTAGTTGACAAGAGCTACATTGGTGCTAGAAGGTTTGTGAACACTGTAGAATTTTCTCTATTTCTGCACCAATATGACCTAAAATGTGATCAGATTTTCAAGTAAATACTAAAACTAGTTAAAGAGAACTCAATTAAATAAATAGCACAAAAAACATAATACTTGTTCATTTATTTATTGAGAAAAATAATCCAATATTACATGTATTTGTTGGAAAAAGTATGTGAACCTCTGAGGTAATGTTTTCTAGAAAAGCTATTTGGAGTCAGGCATTCCAATCAATGAGATTGGAGGTGTTGGTTGTCGAGGTGCCCTGCCCTATAAAAAAGACACACACAGTCAGTTTGCTGACAGAGCCTGCACATCTCAAGGAAGATCTGTTTATGTGCACCATTACTCAATCAAAACAACTTTCAGAGGACCTCAAAAGAAAATTGTAGAGATATAGAGACCAACCAGGTGTGAGCCACGGTGGCAGGGCCTCCGGCACTGAGTCTGATCCTGTGGTGCAGAAGGGTGGGACGGAGAAGAGGAGAGTTGTCGTCATTGGAGACTCTATAGTCAGGGGACCAGACAGGAGATTTTGTGGACGTGAGAAGGACACCCGCATGGTTTGTTGCCTCCTGGGTGCTAGGGTCCTGGATGTCTCTGACCGGGTGAACGACATCCTGGTACGAGAGGGAAAGCAACCAGAAGTCGTGATACATGTTGGGACCAACAACATAGGCAGGAAGAGAGATGAGGTCCTGAAGTGTGAGTTTCGGGAACTAGGCAGAAGGCTAAAGAACAGGACCTCAAGGGTGGCGTTCTCAGGATTGCTGCCAGTGCTACGTGACAGTGATGATAAGAATTGGAGGAGATGGCAGTTGAATGGTGGCTGAGGAGTTGGTGCAGAGAGCAGGGTTTTAGATTTTTAGATCATTGGGATCTCTTCTGGGGAAGGTGGGACATGTACAGATTGGATGGGTTGCACCTGAACTCGAGGGGGAGCAGTATCCTTGCAGGTAGGTTTGCTAGCATGGTTCGGGAGGGTTTAAACTAATTTGCGAGGGGGATGGGACCCAGAGCGATAGAGCAGTGAAAGAAGTGGATGGAGTTAAGCCAGATCTAACATACAGAGAAGCTTTGAGGAAAGAGAAGCAGAATAAAGGGTGTAAAGGTAGTAAGGTAGAAGGGCTGAAATGCGTGTACTGCAACGCAAGAAGCATCAGGAACAAAGGTGATGAACTGAGAGCTTGCATACATACATGGAATTATGATGTAGTGGCCATTACAGAGACTTGGCTGGCACCAGGGCAGGAATGGATTCTCAATATTCCTGGATTTCAGTGCTTTAAAAGGGATAGAGAGGGCAGAAAAAGGGGAGGAGGGGTGGCATTACTGGTCAGGGATACTATTACAGCTACAGAAAGGGTAGGTAGCAGGATCCTCTTTTGAGTCAATATGGGTGGAAGTGAGGAAAAGGAAGGGAGCAGTTATTCTATTGGGGGTATTCTATAGGCCCCCAGGTAGCAGCAGAGATACCGAGGAGCAGATTGGGAGGCAGATTTTGGAAGGGTGCAAAAATAACAGGGTTGTTATCATGGGTGACTTTAACTTCCCTAATATTGATTGGCACTTGATTAGTTCCAAGGGTTTAGATGGGGCAGAGTTTGTTAAGTGTGTCCAGGACGGATTCCTGTCACAGTATGTGAACAGGCCAACCGGGGGAATGCCATACTACATCTAGTACTAGGTAATGAACCAGGTCAGGTCACAGATCTCTCAGTGGGTGAGCATCTGGGGGACAGTGACCACCGCTCCCTGACCTTTAGCATTATCATGGAAAAGGATAGAATCAGAGAGGACAGGAAGAGTTTTAATTGGGGAAAGGCAAATTATGAGGCTATAAGGCTAGAACTTGCGGGTGTGAATTGGGATGATGTTTTTGCAGGGAAATGTACTATGGACATGTGGTCGATGTTTATTCTTGCGGGATGTTAGGGATAAATTTGTCCCGGTGAGGAAGATAAAGAATGGTAGGGTGAAGGAACCATGGGTGACAAGTGAGCTGGAAAATCTAGTCAGGTGGAAGAAGGCAGCATACATGAGGTTTAGGAAGCAAGGATCAGATGGGTCTATTGAGGAATAGAGGGAAGCAAGAAAGGAGCTTAAGAAGGGGCTGAGATGAGCAAGAAGGGGGCATGAGAAGGCCTTGGCGAGTAGGGTAAAGGAAAACCCCAAGGCATTCTTCAATTATGTGAAGAAAAAAAAGATGACAAGAGTGAAGGTAGGACCGATTAGAGATAAAGGTGGGAAGATGTGCCTGGAGGCAGTGGAAGTGAGCGAGGTCCTCAATGAATACTTCTCTTCAGTATTCACCAATGAGAGGGAACTTGATGATGGTGAGGACAATATGAGTGAAGTTGATGTTCTGGAGTATGTTGATATTAAGGGAGAGGAGGTGTTGGAGTTGTTAAAATACATTAGGACAGATAAGTCCCCGGGGCCTGACGGAATATTCCCCAGGCTGCTCCATGAGGCAAGAGAAGAGATTGCTGAGTCTCTGGCTAGGATCTTTATGTCCTCATTGTCCACGGGAATGGTACGGGAGGATTGGAGGGAGGTGAATGTTGTCCCCTTGTTCAAAAAAGTTAGTAGAGACAGTCTGGGTAATTATAGACCAGTGAGTGTTACGTCTGTGGTGCGAAAGCTGTTGGAAAAGATTCTTAGAGATAGGATCTATAGGCATTTAGAGAATCATGGTCTGATCAGGGACAGTCAGCATGGCTTTGTGAAGGGCAGATCATGTCTAACAAGCCTGATAGAGTTCTTTGAGGAAGTTACCAGGCATATAGATGAGGGTAGTGCAGTGGATGTGATCTATATGGATTTTAGTAAGGCATTTGAAAAGGTTCCACACGGTAGGCTTATTCAGAAAGTTAGAAGGCATGGGATCCAGGGAAGTTTGGCCAGGTGGATTCAGAATTGGCTTGCCTGCAGAAGGCAAAGGGTGGTGGTGGAGGGAGTACATTCAGATTGGAGGAATGTGTGTAGTGGTTTCCCACAAGGATCTGTTCTGGGACCTCTACTTTTCATGATTTTTATTAACAACCTGGATGGGGGGTTAGAAGAGTGGGCTGGCAAGTTTGCAGACGACACAAAGGTTGGTGGTGTTGTAGATAGTGTAGAGGATTGTCAAAGATTGCAGAGAGACATTGATAGGATGCAGGAGTGGGCTGAGAAGTGGCAGATGGAGTTCAACCCGGAGAAGTGTAAGGTGGTACACTTTGGAAGGACAATCTCCAAGGCAGAGTACAAAGTAAATGGCAGGATACTTGGTAGTGTGGAGGAGCAGAGGGATCTCAGGGTACATGTCCACAGATCCCTGAAAGTTGCCTCACAGGTGGATAGGGTAGTTAAGAAAGCTTATGGGGTGTTAGCTTTCATAAGTCGAGGGATAGAGTTTAAGAGTTGCGATGTAATGATGCAGCTCTATAAAACTCTGGTTAGGCCACACTTGGAATACTGTGTCCCGTCCTGGTCACCTCACTATAGGAAGGATGTGGAAGCATTGGAAAGGATACAGAGGAGATTTACCAGGATGCTGCCTGGTTTAGAAAGTATGCATCATGATCAGAGATTAAGGGAGCTAGGGCTTTACTCTTTGGAGAGAAGGAGGATGAGAGGAGACATGATAGAGGTGTACAAGATAACAAGAGGAATAGATAGAGTGGATAGCCAGTGCCTCTCCCCCAAGGCACCACTGCTCAATACAAGAGGACATGGCTTTAAGGTAAGGGGTGGGAAGTTGAAGGAGGATATTAGAGGAAGGTTTTTTACCTAGAGAGTGATTGGTGCGTGGAATGCACTGCCTGAGTCAGTGGTGGAGGCAGATACACTAGTGAAGTTTAAGAGACTACTAGACAGGTATATGGAGGAATTTAAGGTGGGGGCTTATATGGGAGGCAGGGTTTGAGGTTCGGCACAACATTGTGGGCCAAAGAGCCTGTACTGTGCTGTACTATTCTATGTTCTATGTTCTATGTTCTATGTTCTATGAAGCTGGAAAAAGCTACAAAAGCACTTAAAAGATCTGAGTATTTATCAGTCCACAGCAAGAGAAATTGTCTACAAATGGAGGAAACTCAGTGCCGTTGCTACTCTCCCTAAGGGTGGGCGTCCTGCAAAGATCACACCAAGAGCACAATGTACAATAATGAAGAAGGTGAAAAAGATCCAAGGAGTAACAGCAAAAAGACCTGCAGAAATCTCTAGAACTTGCTGAAGTGTCTGAAAAACATTGAAATATAATGGTATTCATGGAAGGACACCATGGAGGACACCAGAATTCGCCAAAAAGACCACTTGAGACGCTGCATGTCTCAAGTTTGCAAAAGACCACCTGGATGCTCTACAATGCTTCTGGGATGATGTTCTGTGGACACAGAAACAAAAGTTAAACATTTTGGCAGATGCATATTGCTATGTTTGGAGGATAAAGGTCACTGCACACCAACACCAAAACCTCATCCTAACTGTGAAGCATGGTGGAAGGAGCATCATGATTTGGGGCCGCTTTTCTGCTTCAGGGCCTGCACAGCCTGTAATCGTTGAGGGAACAATGAATTCAAAATTGTATCAAGACATTTTACAGGAGAATGTCAAGGTAAAATGTCAAGGACATTTTGCAGGAGAATATCAGGGAAGCTTAATAGAAGTTGAATAATGCAACAAGACAATGGTCCAAAAGACAAGAGTAAATTTTAAAAGGAGAAAATCCATGTTTTGAAATAGCCATGTCAAAGTCCTGACCATAATTCTATAGAAATCTTGTGGAAGGACCTAAAGCAAGCAATTCATGCAAAGAAGCTTACCAACATGGCGTAGTTTTGTAAGGAAGGAAGAAGAAGAAGACAGCTCTTATCTCCGAGTGGAGTCATCAGGACGCCGTCGAGACAGAGTTTTTTTTAGCAGGCTTTCTTATTTTTATGAGGCCAAGTTGCTAGCTCAACGCTCAACCCAGCACGGATGGAAAGCGTGCAAGGAAACTGGCTGGATTCAAACTCGGTAGCCTTCGCTCCAAATTCCAGCGCTGATGCCACTACGCCACCAGCCAGCCAGTTTTGTAAGGAGGAATGGCCTAAAATTCCTCCAAACCGATGTGCAGTTACCAGAAATGTTTGATTGAAGTTATTGCTGTATGAGGTGGGGTGGGGGGGATGTCACACTAGTTACTTAAAAGCAAAGTTTCACGTACTTTTTCCAACAAATACATGTAATAGTTGATCATTTTTCTCAATAAATAAATGAACAAGCATAATATTTTGTGTTATTTATTTAATTGGGTTCTCTTTATCTAGTGTTAGGACATATGTGAAGATCTGATCACACTTTAGGTCACATTTATGAGAAATAAAGAAAATTCTACTGGGTTCACAAACTTTCTAGCACTACTGTGTATAATGACCATGGAGTCATACAGCACAAGATTAAACCCATTAGCCCATCATCTTCTAACTATCAAACGCTTTTTCGTATTAATGTGACGTTAGTTCCATTTTCTTTTCTTCCCATTTTTCCGTTAACTCTTGCCCTTTGTTTGTTGTTGACTCAGTGGACAGAAGGACTTGCTTCTATGCTGTTTCCATCTATTATACTCCTCAGATTCAATGACTCACCCACAAGCTACAGACAATTTAACTATATACTTAATATCTCTGAACTGCTTGTGTAGGGTTTAGAAAGGAATGTCAGCTGTGAGTTAACCCACAGGAAATGACTAACACAGAGGAAAGAGTCCACTCAAGACCGATGTGTTTATATGGTTCTGAGAAATCCCTAGTTTAGGAAGCAAACAATTAGGAAGAGATAAATTCTAATGGCACATATCAACTGCAATATGAAACACAGCCTATCCAATCTCTGCTTATAACTAAAAATTTGTATTCCAGGCAATATCTTGGCAAATCTCATCTGAACCTCTTCTAATACTACCACATCCTTTACGTGATGTAGTGAGCAGAATTACACACAATATTCCAAATGTCGCTTCAGCAATGTCTTATGCGGCCAAAGCATAATGTCATAATTCTTATACTTAGTGCCTCTGCCTGTGAAGGCAAACAAACTAAGCACTTTCTTCACATCCCTATCTGCCCATTTTCAGAATTATAAACCTGCACCACAAAATCCCTCTGTGCATCAATGTTTCTAGGGTCCCTGCCCATTTACTGTATATGCTTGGCCAGTATTAGATGACCCAACATTTACTACCTCACATTTGTCTGGATTAAATTCCATCTCACATCTTACCACCCAGTTTTCCAGCTGATCTATGTCCCTCTATATCTTTGCAATCTGCACTCCACCAATTCTTTGTATCATCAGCCAACTTATTTATCTGACCACATGTATTTTCATCCAAGTTGTTTATATATATTGTGAACAACAAAGCAACAATCCTTATTGTGCACAACTGGTAACAGACTTTAGTCAGAATAACTACCCTCTACAATTATCTCTCTCTCCAATCATCAAGCCAATTTTGGATCAAACTTTCCAAATTAGGCAGAAAAAGTGGCTCACCTGAGGACTGGGAGAAATTCAGAGTCCAGCAGAGGAAGACAAAGGGCTTAATTAGGAAAGAGAAAAAGGATTATGAGAGAAAACTAGCAGGGAACATAAAAACTGACTGTAAAAGCTTTTATAGATATGTGAAAAGAAAAAGATTGGTTAAGAAAAAAGTAGGTCCCTTACAGTCAGAAACAGGTGAATTGATCATGGAGAACAAGGACATGGCAGACCAATTGAATAACTACTTTGGTTTTGTCTTCACTAAGGAGGACATAAGTAATCTTCTGAAAATAATAGGGGACAGAGGGTCTAGTGAGATGGAGGAACTGAGGGAAATACATGTTAGTAGGGAAGTGGTGTTAGGTAAATTGAAGGGATTAAAGGCAGATAAATCCCCAGGGCCAGATGGTCTGCATCCCAGAGTGCTTAAGGAAGTAGCCCAAGAAATAGTGGATGCATTAGTGATAATTTTTCAAAACTCTTTAGATCCTGGACTAGTTCCTGAGGATTGGAGGGTGGCTAATGTAACCCCGCTTTTTAAAAAAGGAGGGAGAGAGAAACCGGGAAATTATAGACCGGTTAGCCTAGCATCGGTGGTGGGGAAAATGCCAGAGTCAGTTATCAAAGATGTGATAACAGCACAGTTGGAAAGCAGTGAAATCATCGGACAAAGTCAGCATGGATTTGTGAAAGGAAAATCATGTCTGACGAATCTCATAGAATTTTTTGAGGATGTAACTAGTAGAGTGGATAGGGGAGAACCAGTGGACGTGGTATATTTGGATTTTCAAAAGGCTTTTGACAAGGTCCCACGGAGGAGATTAGTGTGCAAACTTAAAGCACATGGTATTGGGGGTATGGTATTGATGTGGATAGAGAACTGGTTGGCAGACAGGAAGCAAAGAGTGGGAATAAATGGGACCTTTTCAGAATGGCAGGTAGTGACTAATGGGGTACCGCAAGGCTCCGTGCTTGGACCCCAGTTGTTTACAATATATGTTAATGACTTAGATGAGGGAATTAAATGCAGCATCTCCAAGTTTGCGGATGACACGAAGCTGGGCGGCAGTATTAGGTGTGAGGAGGATGCTAAGAGGATGCAGGGTGACTTGGATGGGTTAAGAGAGTGGGCAAATTCATGGCAGATGCAATTTAATGTGGATAAATGTGAAGTTATCCACTTTGGTGGCAAAAATAGGAAAACAGATTATTATCTGAATGGTGGCCGATTAGGAAAAGGGGAGGTGCAACGAGACCTGGGTGTCATTATACACCAGTCATTGAAAGTGGGCATGAAGGTACAGCAGGCGGTGAAAAAGGCGAATGGTATGCTGGCATTCATAGCAAGAGGATTCGAGTACAGGAGCAGGGAGGTACTACTGCAGTTGTACAAGGCCTTAGTGAGACCACACCTGGAGTATTGTGTGCAGTTTTGGTCCCCTAATCTGAGGAAAGACATTCTTGCCATAGAGGGAGTACAAAGAAGATTCACCAGATTAGTTCCTGGGATGGCAGGACTTTCATATGATGTAAGACTGTATCAACTAGGCTTATACTCGTTGGAATTTAGAAGATTGAAGGGGGGTCTTATTGAAACATATAAAATTCTTCTCTTCTCTTCTACAGATGGAGAGCTCTCTAGCTTATGGTTTCTTGGCTTATTCCCGCCTCTCTTTCCAAAAATGGGGAAACCATTATCTACACTCCAATCTTCCAGTATCTAATTCATAGCTAAAGCTGATGAAATGATCTTTATCACAGTTCCAACAATCTCTTCTCCTGCTTCCAATAAATCTTCCTTTGAGAAAAATTTACAAAACATAGAACATAGAACAGTACAGCACTGGGCAGGCTATTTGGACACAATGTTGTGCCAACCTGAACGCTAATTTATAGTAAGTGCCGTCTTCCTGTGTATCATCATATCCCTCCAATCCCTCCATACTTGTGGATCTATCTAAAACCGCCTTAAACTCCAATGAACTGCCTGTTTCCATTATTACCACTGGTAATCCATTCCAAGCACCTACCACTCTCTGTGTAAAATAAAACTTGCCCTCACATTTGAACTTCCATTTGAACTTTAAAAGCATGTCTTTTGATGTCATGATGTACTCTGGCAATGTCAGAACCCAGGTGCAGAGGAAAGACAGTCTCCAATGGTAGTGACACCCTGAGATGTAACATTTTCAAAGCTAGGATCCCGTGATTAACACTAACTGGGCATCCACTTCAATAATACAGATAACACAGAATCCCTGAACCTATCAAAGTAAACTTAAACAGAAAGCACCAGGAGACCACATTACAAAGAATGAGTTGCTCAAGGAAAACACAAGCAACTCTAAACAATTAACAACTCTCCTTAAGATTCAAGAACTCTAGGGACCTCAGAGCCCAACATCCCCGGTGTCTTGCTCAGGATTGAAGTCCTCTTTATATCTGATGTTTGATATTTCTGCCGTAGAGAAAAGATTCTTACTGTCTAATTTATTTATGCTCCTCATCATTTTAAAAACTTCTATCTAATCTCCCCTCAATCTTTGTCACTCTAGTGAGAACAAACCAAGTTTTCCCAGCCTTTCCACATGGCTCATACCCTCTAATCCAGCAGCATAATACTCCAAATGTGGTTTGACTAATGTTTTATATAGCTGCAGCATGATTTCCATAATCCAGAACTCATCTCTCCTACCAATGAAGGAATCATGCTATATGTCTTCATTTCCACCTTACCCAATTGTGTGGTCACTTTGGACTTGAAGGCCCTCTGTGCGTGTGGCCTCCATTGGTCATGGTCGACCATGGGTACTGCACCTCTAGTAGTCCTCTCCAGGGTGCAAGCCAGGGTAGAGTTGATATGGAGATCCATCTGTTGCCCATGCCGTGGGATACCCCCCCCCCCCACCCAATGCTGATGACAGGTCCATAAGGAACAACGAAAGTCAATACAGTTTGGTCCAGCAGCACCGCAGGGGTTGTCGTGCCGGCGCTGGGTACAGCAGTCAGCTGCCTTCGGGACTCCGACTCCGGATTTTTCCTCGGGGTGTACTCCCAAAGCCTTTCCCATAAGTGGGTATAGCCGCAAGGCAGTGGAGGTTTGAAATCGCAGTTTTCCCTCTCCTAGCTGAGCTATCATCCGTGGTTTACGAGCCCCATCTGCCCGGAGCAACTGGTTTTAAGGCACCAGTGGCCCGTCTTTGCCCCTTCTCCTGTCAGTGAGAACAGCTGCGCCGGGCATAAGAACTATGTCACGCGTGAAGGCCGGGAGTTGGACTTGGTTGTCAGAGGCTGTTTGAGACGCATGCCATGAAGAGCATTTGTTTAGCAGTGGGAGCTCGACCCCACTACCACCCTTCGGCTATGGCTACCTTTGGAGCTCTGTACTTCAATACTATTAAGGGGCCTACAATTAACTGCATGCTTTTTCCTTTCATTTGACCTTCCAAAGTTCAACACCTCACACTTGCCCAGATTAAACTCTCTCTATCACTTCTCTGTCCATTTCTGTAACTGATCTATATTACACTGTATTCTTTGATAGTCCTTCGCACTGCACAGAACTCCACCATCTTGGTGTCATCCACAAACTTGCTAATTCACACATCAACATTTTCATCCAAATCATTAATATCAGAGTTCAAGATAAATTTATTATCAAAGTACTTATATGTCACCATATAGTATCCTGAGGTTCATTTTCTAGTGGTCACTATTCCCTAAATGTTCACTCAGTATCAGGTCTGTCACTTGGTCTGGCTCATTTCCCAAAACATAGAATTTATTTACTTTATTCCTTCTTGTTATTTGCATGTTTTCTTAAGTTATCCCCTTTATTCCAATTTAAAAGATTTGTAATTCTCCTTAATTCTGTTAGCCAAAGCCATGTCATGATCAAAGTGTGTCAAAAACTGCATTTAAATATGGATGAAAATGAGTGTGTAAGATTGGTGCTTGGATGTAAGTGGCCAATAATGCATGGGAGTGGGTAACTACTATAGCTCGAGGCAGAATGATTAATGAGGAGTTTCAATGGCAGTGTATCTCATTTTTCAACTATATGAAGTCATAATAATAGTTTGTGACACTGATCTATAACCCTTTGGATGTTAGGGGTTCAACCATCTCCTTCAAGAAGCTATCCTTGCTTTGAGGAGACACTTGAGTTGGCTGGGACTATATCATCAGCAGTTTAGAAGATCAAGAACAGGTATCATTGAAACATACAGAATTCTTAAAGGCAAGAGAGAATCAAGGGGGATACTTCCCTTGGGAAATCATAGGGCAGAGTTTCAGAATCAAGAATAGACCTATTAAGACTGAGATAGAAACGTAGAAACATAGAAAACCTACAAGACAAAACAGGCCCTTCAGCCCACAATGCTGTGCTGAAAATGTACTTACTTTAGAAATTATCTAGGGTTACCAATACCCCTCTATTTTTCTAAGCTCCATGTACCTATCCACGAGCCTCTTAAAAGGCCCTATTATATCGCCTCCACCGCCATTGCTGGCAGCCCATTCCACACACTCACCACTCTCTGCGTATAAAACTTACCCCTCACATTTCCTTTGTACCTACTTCTAAGCACCTTAAAACCATGCCCTCTCGTGTTAGCCATTTCAGCCCTGGGAAAAAGCTTCTGGCTATCCACACGATCAATGCCTCTCATCATCTTATACATCTTTATCAGGTCACCTCTCGTCCTCCGTCGCTCCAAGGAGAAAAGGTTGGGTTCACTCAACTTATTCTTAAGTCATGCTCCCCAATCCAGGCAACACCCTTGTAAATCTCCTCTGCACTCTTTCTATAGTTTACAGTGGAAAGGATGAGCAGCTTCACATTCCTGGGTGTCAGCAACTCAGAGGATCTATCCTGGGTCCAACACATCAAAACAATCATGAAGAAGACACACTAGTGGAAGAATTTGTGAAGATTTGGTAGTATCTCACCAACAATTCTTGCAAATTTCTACAGATGTATAGTGAAGAGCATCCTGACTGGTTGCATCACAGCCTGATATGTCCAACAGGAAGTAAAGTGTTGTAAATTCAGCCATCGTAGGCACAACACTCCCCTCCACTGAGGACATCATCAAGAGGTGGTGCCTCAAGGTGGCAGCATCCATCGTTAAAGACCATCACCATCTGGGACATGCCCCCTTGATATTACTACCATCTAGGAGGAGATATAGTGCCTATAAAAAGTATTCATCCCCCTCCCTCGAAAGTTTTCAGGTTTTATTGTTTTACAACATTGAATCACAGATGAAAAGCAAACTTTGGAATTCTCTACCCTTGAGGGCTTAGGAGTCTCAGTTCTTCAAATCATTCAAAATACAAGTTTATAGACTTTGGGACATTAAGGGAATCAAGGGATATTGGTAAAGGGGTGGAAAATGAAACTGAGGAAGGACAATTATTGTGGTGAGTGATGGAGCATGCTCAAGGGCCTGGACGCCCACACTTACTCCTATTTTTTCCATTCTTAAAGGTCTGCCAGACCCTTCAAAACAACCTTCTGCCTTCCAGTCTAGACCAGAATATCACTGTCTCTCATTGTATAAGAGTTTAAATTCCTTCCTCTGCTTCTTCTTGCTCCTACATTTCAACCACAGCAACTCTAAATCTTGCTTCTCACCATAAATCTTCCTTCAATTTCTAAATTCCTAACATGTTTTCCAGTAGCTGTTATAAATTCAGTCACTGAACCCTGTGACTTTCTTTACGGGCACAACATTTACTAACTGTGATCTATAGAAGCATTGCATTGGTAATTAAACTAATTGTTAAGTCAATAGTTAAATTGTCCATGGCATGTGGGTGAGTCATTGAATCTGAGGAATGTAATAGAGAGATACAACATGAAAGTAAGTCTTTCTGCCCACTGACTCAACTCCAACCAAAGGGCAAGTGTTGATGGGAACGTGGGAAGAATAGGAAATTATACTTCCCCTTTTGTGCAATGATTACAGTCAGAATCCATGAAAATGCAGCATAGTCTTAGGTCACAGAATCATACAGCAAGGAAGTAGAACATCTGCTCACAGAATCATTACTGACCACAAAGCACCCATTTACACTATTTCAACATTTTATTCTCCCTGTATTCCCCTTGACTTCCTCCAATTTTTAAGATTTCTCTACCCTAACAATAACCTGAACAATAAAAGCATGAAGATTAACAACACCGCTAGGTGTGAACACATATTGACACTGGCAGTAGTTCATAGTTCAAAGTTCAACTAAACGTATTTTCAAAGTACATATATGTTACCGTATACTACCCTGAGATTAATTCTATTTCACTTTCCTTCATATTATTTACATTAGCTAATTAACTTACCAACCCACATATCTTTGAAATGTGGGAAGAAATCAGAAATGTTCATTCTAAACAATAAATTAATGATTTAGATGTTAGCCGTTGATTTTCAGCTGTCATATTTTTTCTTGTATGTTCCATAACCAATTGCAGCTCAGTGAGCTGCAAACTTACAATCCTGAATGTTGGGGCTAATTGTATGATCACATGGGCTTCCTTCGGGTACTCCAGCATCCACCAAGGTTAAGGTTAAATTTCAGGTTAACTTGTCCAAGTAGGTTGCTGAATAGTAGAAATTGGAAGGAGTTGATGACAACAAGGAAAAACAAAATGGTTTTGGTAAAGGTTTAATGTAAGTAAGTGCTAAAGCATCAGCACAGCCTTAGTGTACCAAAGTACTTGAATGGTCAGGATGGGAAATAGGTTCTTCACTCAGTCTATTAGGCTTCTGAACTCCCTGCCACATTGCATTCGAAGTGTCATCGGATAGTTTGTACTGTACTGTACTCTACAATATTTAATTTATGCACTTTACTTTGTTGATCTATGTATAATTCATCTGTATATTTAATTCTTACTTTCCCAAGTTATTGTGTGTTTTACATATGTTATGTTTACTACTGTGCTTTATTCTCATCTGGCGGTATATATTTATATAGTTCAATGACAATAAGCTTGACTTGAACTTAAAAACTAATCTCAACACCAATTCCATTTTATTCTCCCACATTCCTATCTGCTCCCCTGATTCTACCTCTCACTTACGTGGTAAGGATAAACTACAGTGGGCATTTAGACCATAAGACCGTAAGACATAGGAGCAGAATTAGGCCATTCAGTCCATTGAGTCTACTCTGCCATACACCTGCCTTCTCGCCATATTGTTTGATGCCATGACCAGTCAGGAAATGATCAACTTCCGCCTTAAATATACGCACGGATTTGGCCTCTACTGCAGTGTGTGGCAGGGCATTCCACAGATTCGCTGCTCTCTGGCTGAAAGAAAGGCTCTTTATCTGTTCTAAAACGTCACCCTTCAGTTTTGAGGCCGTGCCCTCTGGTTCTGGATACCCCCATCATAGGAAACATCCTCTCCACATCCACCTTAACTAGTCCTTTCAGCATTCAGTAGGTTTCATTGAAATTCACCCGGCGTTCTTCTAAATACTAATGGGTACAGGCCCAAAACTGCCAAACACTCCTCATATGTTAACCCCTTTGTTCCTGAATCATCCTCGTGAACCTCCTCTGGACTCTCTTCAATGACAATACATCCTTTCTGAGATATGGGGCACAAACTGTTGACAATACTCCAAGTCTGGACTGACTGGTGTCTGATAAAGCCTCGGCACTATCTCCTTGTTTTATATTCTGTTCCCCCTGAAATAAATACCAACATCGCATTTGCTTTCTTTACCACAGACCAAACCTGTATTCCATCTGCAACTATTTTGTCCATTCTTCCAATTTGTCTCAGCCCTGCTGCAATCACGTTACTTCCTCTACACTACCTACCCCTTCCACCTATCTTTGTATCATCCATCAATTCCATTATCTAAATCATTGACAAATAATGTGAAAAGTATCAGTCCCAATACTGACCCCTGAGCAACACCACTAGTCACTGGCAGCCAACCAGAAAAAGGCCCCCTTTATTCCCACTCACTGCCTCCTGTCTGTCAACCATTCCTCTATCCATGTCAGTATCTTTCCTGTAACACCACAGGATTTTATCCTGTTAAGCAGCCTCAAGTGTGGCACCTTATCAAATGCGTTCTGAAAATCCAAGTAAATGACATCCACTGCCTCTCTTTTGTCCACCTGCTTGTTACTTCGTCAAATAACTCTAATAGGTGTGTCAGCAAAGACTTCCCCTTACAGAAACCATGCTGACTTTGACTTATGGTCTCCAAGTACCCTGAAAGCTCATCCTTAATAATAGAATCCAACATTTACCCAACCACTGAGGTTAGGCTAACTGGCCTATAATTTCCTTCCTTTTGCCTTCCTCCCTTCTTAAGGCGTGGAGTGACATTAGCAATTTTTCAGTCCTCCGGGCCATGCCAGAATCAAGTGATTCTTGAAAGATCATGACCAATGTATCTGTTATCTCTTCAGCAACCTCTCTCTGGACTCTGGGATGTAGTCCATCAGGCCCAGGTGACTTATTCACCTTAAGACCTTTGAGTTTGCCTAGGACTCTTTTCTTTGTAATAGCAATGGCACTCACTCCTGCTCCCAGACACTCACGGATCTCTGGCACACTGCTAGTGTCTTCCACAGTAAAGACTGATGCAAAATACCCATTAAGTTCATCTACCATTTCTTTGTCCCCCGTAACTACCTCACCAGCATCATTTTCTAGTGGTCCAATATCAACTCTCACCTTCCTTTTACTCTTTATATAACTGAGAAAACTTTTAGTATTCTGCTTTATATCATTGGCTAGCTTGCCATCATATTTCATCATTTCCCTTCTTATAGTTTTTTAAAAATGCCTTTTACTGGATTTTAAAAGTTTCCCAATCATCCAGCTTCCCACTCACTTTTGCTACCTTATATGCCCTTTCCTTGGCTTTCCCTTGTCAGCCATGGTTGCCTACCACTGCCATTTGAGAACAACTTCTTCTGTGGGACATACCTATCCTGCGCCTTATGAACTATTCCCAGAAACTTCTGTCACCTGTGCTCTGCTGTCATCCCTGCCAGTATCCTCCTTGAATCAACCTGGGCAAGCTCCTCTCTCATGCCTCTGTAATTCCCTCTATTCCATTGTGATACATATGACTTAGGTTTCGCCCTCTAAAATTGCAGTATGAATTCAATTATATTATGATCACTGCATCCTAAGGGTTCCTTTACATTATGCTCCCTAATAAAATCTGGTTTATTATACAACATCCAATCTAAGATAACCTTTCCCTGACTAGGCTCAAACACAAGCTGCTCTAAAAAGCCACCTTGTAGGCATTCAACAAATTCCCTCTCTTGCGATCCGACACCAACCTAATTTTCCTAATCGCCTTGCATATTGAAGTCCCTCATTACAATTGTGACATTACCTTTATTATATGCCTTTTCCAGCTCCCTTTGCAAACTCAACCCCATATCTTGGCTATTATTTGGAGGCTGATCTACCTTTTCCCATCATGGTTTTTTTACCCTTACAGTTTCTTAACTCCACCCACAAAGATTCAACATTCTCTGACCGTATGTCAGCTCTTTCTAAATATGTAATTCCATCTCTTAACCACAGAGCCATACTACTGCCTATGCCTTCCTGCCTGCCCTTTTGATACAAAGTATATCCTTTGATGTTAATTTCCCAACTATGACCTTCTTTCAGCCACAACTCAGTGATGCCTACAACGTCATACTAACCAATCTCTAATTGCGCCACAAATTTGTCCAACTTATTCTGAATACTATCTGCATTTAAATACAACACCTTCAGTCCTGCATTCTTCACCCTTTTGAATTTTTCCTCTAAGGTACAATTTAACTCTTTGCTCTGTCGGCATTTGTACCCAACTATTGGTTTGTCCTTCCTTACATTCATGTTACAGCCATCATCTACTTGTAAGCCTGCTGGCTCATCCTCAGATCTATCATATTGGTTCCCATCCCTCTGCCATATTAGTTGAAACCACTCCCAACAGCTCTATTAAACTTGCCCACAAGAATATTGGTCCCCCTCAGATTCAAATGCAACCTGTCCCTTTTGTACAGATCACGCCTGCGCCAAAAGAGGTCCCAATTATCCAGATATCTGAATTCCTGCCCCCTGCTCCAATTCTTCAGCCTAGAGTTTATCTGCCACCTCATTCTATCCCTATCCTCACTATCGTGTGGCACAGGCAGCAATCCCGAGATTACTACCCTTGAGGTCCTGCTTCTCAGTTTCCTTCCTAACTCTAACTGTTTTCAGGACTTCCTTTTCTTTTCTACCTATATCGTTGATACCAATATGTACCATTATTTCTGGCTGCTCACCTTCCCTTTTCAGGATATTGTGGACATGTTCAGAAACATAGCAGACTCTGGCACCTGGGAAGCAAACTTTTTCGTATCTGCAGAATCACCTATCTGTCCCTTTAACCTTAGAATCCCTATTACTGATGTCATCCTCTTTAGTTCCCTACCCTTCCGAGCCATGGGGCCAGACTCAGTGCCAGAGGCACGGTTGCTGTTGCTTCTTCCAGGTTGTTGTTTCCTCCTCACCTTACCCCCAACAGTACTCGAAATGGAGTACTTCTTGTTGAGGGAGACAGCCACAGTGATGTTCTCCACTATCGGACATCCTCCCTTCCCTCTTCTGACAGTCTACCATCCTACATATCTTAGGGAAGGGGAAGGCCTACATGGTTCCCACAAAATGCTGGAGGAACTCAGCAGGACAGGAAGCAGCAACAGTGAATGAACAGTCAACAGTTCGGGCTGAGACACTTCATCAAGATTGGAAAGTAAGGGGTGTAAGGGGGTTTTGTCTCTTATATTACTGTGTAGGCTAATTAAAATGGCTTCTTCGTTATGTTATACTTGGGAATGCTTCTTTGTTATGTTAAACACTGAGAAAGTCCCTCCCCCTAGCAGTTTGTTGAATCACGTTTCTGATAAGAAGATGTTATGAACCAGTTGCGATAGTTGTTATGTTTTTGGTGTATCTGTAAGATATTGTATGCGCGGGGTTTTGGGGAGAAGGCGGGAGAGAGGGACAGAGAATGGACCAGGTGCTGTGAGTCCGCTAACAGGGTCCGACCCCGAGGAGAGCATTCAGCGAGGAGAGGAGACGGAGATGGACTCGTGTGGAGCGTCTGGTTGACCACCGTTGTTGGTCCCAGGCGGCCGGTCGAGGTGGTCTGAGGGGTCGCAGGGTGAAGAAGAAGCGTCCTGAGCTCCAACTGTTTGTGCACGAAGAGATTGAACTTTGATAAGTGTGGCGCCTTTTATTTTCCTTTTATATTTTATTCTCTATTAATTATATAGTTCCAGTAATATCTATAAACTGCAAATCATTTAATCGTATCTGGTGTATTGTCTGTTATTTGGGCGGGGTGGAGTACATCACACAGCATCCACACAAACTATTTACCCAGATTGGCAGGGCCGAATGCTGTTTCCCTGGATGACAGTGAGCCAAGCGACCCTGAGGGTGGCCAGGGGGGCTACACTTGGGGTATCGTCTGGGATTGGGTCTACTGGTATGCTGTGTGGGTGCCCTGTTTAAATCTGTAATGTGTGTCTCTGTGGTTTATTTGCTCGTTATTGCTGCATGCGTGGTGGGTGAGGTCTTTGTTCGAGTTCAGGCTGGCATTGACGAGTTGGAGGTGGCACTTGGGGCTGTCCATGCTGTTGGGAGAGAGAGGAAAGGGTGGTCTGATTTGGAAGTAGCGTGTGTGAATAAATGTTCTAGCTCTGGCAGGCTCTGCCTGGTACTTGGGATAGTGTCCACCCCAAGAGAGGCGGAGGCGTGCAAGACGTGGGCGGAGCGGATCTCTCAGTTGTTAGATGAGTGGCAGTGCTCGGTTGAGGGAGAGTGACAGGGATTGGTTTAAAGTTTAAGTAGGCGGGCTGGTGACGGTGTTAGAGCTGTCAGGTTCACTTACACCATAGTGAGCTGTTAGTTATTTGAAAGAGGGGGGGAAATTTTTCAGTGTGTCTTCTCTGGCTAGGAGGGCGGCTAAATTGCTTGCAGTGCCGGGGGATCATTTCAGGGGATCACCCCCTCCTTCAGTTGTTCAGCTGATCAGAGAGGTGTCAGGAAACTTGTGGAGGCCCAGTGGGGGAAAGGCTTGGAGTCTCTGGGGAAGCACGTTCCCAGCAATGTACCAAGAAACTTCCGAAAGGAAAAGACCCTATTCCTGAAGGCTTAGATGGACCACGCCCCAGGGTGTCGCTATGGATAGAGGGAAGCGATGCTAAAGCCATCCTCGACCCCGGGGAGCAGGTCAAGTTGTTGTACAGTTTGTTTTACAACCGGTGTCTGAAGCATTTACCCTTGACAACCGCGAGGACACCGGAAACTTTGGGTACTAGTGGCAGTAGTTATCCAGAAGACGATGATTGGTTAATGATCCTGGAGTTCATGGAGGCATTTTCTGGGCACCCAGCATGTCGAGTTGCTTCTGAGGACGTGTGTAGCAGCCTTGAGCCGGTACCGAATTTAAACGAGACCCAGCGGTGGTACGGCCTGGGGAAAGTAACTGAGGGTGAGACCCTCTTAGTAGATGCTCCGAACTACCACGAGGGAGGGGAGTTGACTGCTGAAGACACCTCAGTGAGAGAGAGGACACGGCAACTGGACCCTGGTGCCGTGGAAGATGGAGGCAGCGTGTGTGCGGACTATGCGACGTGGTTTAATGTGCTGGATCTGAGGGGTGGATGTTGCCAGATCCCGAGGAGTACGGCTGTCGAGCCGAAGATGGCCGTTATTAGTTCCCTAGGATTCTTCCGATCCCAAAAGATGCCCAAGGGCATATCTGGAGCCCCTGCATCCTTCTCGCGGGGCACGAGGAAGACCATGGGGGAAGTGAAGGTGTGTGGAGTTTTGGCATAAGTGGATGACCACCTAGAGCTTGGGGGGACTATGAGACGAGGTGAGTGGCTGAGCCCGGGCGACCGAAGCGAAGTGTCAAATGTGGAGGAGTTTTTGGCCAGAGGAGTTTGGAGCAATGTGAGAAAAATGACCCGACATACCAGTTAAACTTCCCGGTGTTGGAACAGACGGTGGTGGACCTGGGGATGGAAACCCAGGTCGTCAATCTGAATGAGACACAGGGGAGAGAGGGGATTTGCACCGCTGAACTGAGTGCTCAGAAATGCTGGCCAGAGACTGAGTGCCGTGCTTGTGGGACGACAATTGCAGACTTGGAATTCACACTCGTCAACGTGGAGAAGGAGCAATGGAATTCTGAACCGACACTGCGGTCATGTACTGATGAATTAACTCAGCGAGAAGAAACAATGACCCACCTTCGAAGGGATCAGCAGAAACTCATGACGTCGATTCAGAAAAGTTTGGAAGACTTACAAGTTGGGGAAGATCAAGGAAGTGTTCTGACTACGGCCAACAGAAAACCGGGAGCCCAGGGAGGGGAATTTGGCTACACTCCCGAGGAGATGAAGAAATGGAGGACAAATCTCGGAAAAGGGAGGCGAATGCTTAAAAGGAACCTGAAGATGACTATTGCGAGTTTAAATGAAGTAGAAAAACTGAAAGTTGACCTGGAAGACGTCATCAGGAAAAAAAAACTGGAGGCTGAACATCCTTTAACTGCTGCTTTTCAGGTCAGGGTGGTAGAAGCTGGTGGACTAACTGCGTCCCAGATGGAGATGGCCAAGAACTCTGATTCAGAACTGCTGAGGCTGTGGCGAGAGTTGAAGTAGTCCCTGAAGAAACTGACGTCTTGACTGCAGGAGGCTGAAGGGGTAGCCCCGGCTAAATGTTTCAGTTTGGAGAAACTTAAACAGCGGCTACCGATCGAGGGAATGAGGAAGGATACGGGTTCGAAGGATGATGTGCTGCACATGTGGTACATGCTGCCTTTCACTAACTTCTCCGTGACTGAGGAAGAGACTTTTGGCCCTTCTCCCACTGAGTCAGGTGTAGTGGGGAGGGCTAGCTGTGGGCAGTCTGAGTTACGGCAGGATCAGGAAGGAAAAGCAGCGAGGCCCCGGATACGGGACAGGGGGTTCCGAGCTGTAATGGTGGCCTGAGTGACAGAGCAGTTGGCAAGAAGGCCCGAGGTATCCCTAGTAGTGTCTGAACCTTTTGGGTTTAGGTGAGGGGGTACGGAGATCTCGGAGGGTTAAGAAGCTCCCAGATAGGTTGGCCTATGTAGTGCCCATGGGACGGGCGTAAGGTCCACTGTTTGGGGAACACTGCCACTGTGTGTACCTGTGTATCTGTGTGTTGTGTGTCTGCAGGACTGGTTGGCGAGTTATTTAGAAGTCCTGAGGGCATGACTTTATTTGGTGGGGGGAGAGTGTAACGGGGTTTCGTCTCTTATGTTACTGTGTAGGCTAATTAAAATGGCTTCTTTGTTATGTTATACTTGGGAATGCTTCTTTGTTATGTTAAATGCTGAGAAAGTCCCTCCCGCTAGCAGTTTGTTGAATCACGTTACTGATGAGAAGATGTTACGAACCAATTGCGATAGTTGTTATGTTTTTGGTGTATCTGTAAGATATTGTATGCACGGGGTTTTGGGGAGAAGGCGGGAGAGAGAGACAGAGAATGGTCCAGGTGCTGTGAGTCCGCTAATGGGGTCGGACACCGAGAGAGGAGGAGAGACGGAGACGGACTCGTGTGGAGCGTCTGGTCGACCATCGTTGTTAGTTCCAGGCAGACAGTCGAGGTGGTCCGAGGGGTTGCAAGGTGAAGAAGAAGGGTCCCGAGCTCCAACTGCTTGTGCACGAAGAGATTGAACTTTGATAAGTGTGGTGCCTTTTATTTTCCTTTTATATTTTATTCTCTATTAATTATGTAGTTCCAGTAATATCTATAAACTGTAAACCATTTAATCGTATCTGGTGTATTGTCTGTTATTTGGGGGGGGGGTGGGGTACATCACATAGCATCCACACAAACTAATTATCCAGTTTGGCGGGGCCGAGGGCTGTTTCCCTAGACAACAGCGAGCCGAGCAACACTGAAGGTGGCCGGGGGGGGGTGGCTACAGGGGCAAGATGTCAGAATAAAAAGGAGGGGAGAGGAGAAGAAGAAGGACAAGCTACAAGGTGACAGGTGAAACCAGGTTGGTGGGAAAGGTAAAGAGCCGAAGAAGAAGGAATCTTATAGAACAGGAGTTTACACTATGGGAGAGAGGGAAGGAGGAGGGGTACCAGACAGAGATGAAGGGCAGGTAAAGAGAAGAGATAAGAGGCCATATTGGGGAATAGAAGAAGAGGGAAGGTGGAGGGGAATAGAAAAAAAGAAAAAGAAAAGTTCACCAGGAGAGATCGATGTTCATGCAATCAGGTTGGAGGCTACCTCAGAGGAATATGAAGTGCTGCTCCTCCACCCTTAGTGTGGCCTCATCATGGCAGAAGAGATGCAACACACTGAAAATGCAGGAGGAACTCAGCAGGCCACAAAGCATCTATGGAAAGGAGTACAGTCAATGTTTCAGGCCAAGACCCTTCATCAGTACTGAAGGCAGAAGTGAAGATCAATTTCAATGACACTACCCTGGCAGTATCTCCCCAAACCCTCTCATGTTGTCACATCCTTCCTATGATAAGGTGAAAAAGTTCATACACAGCAGTCAAAATGTGGCTTGATTGTTAATTTATAAAGTTTTTGCATAGTCTCACTCCTCTTACTTGTATGCTTCAGCCAATAAAGCCAGGTATCTTGTACAATTGACAATTTATCCAGCAGTCCTGCTACCTTAGGGGATTACTGGATGAGGGATCAAGTCTCTCTGTTCCTCTATTCTTAATAACCTACCATTTATTGTGTATTCTCTTCACTTGTTTGCCCTTCCCAATTTCCTATTTCACCATTCATGGGACTCGGTACCAATTGCCACTTTCAACATCTTCTAATTGATAACTTTCAGTGATGCAGAAACTTCTTTCTCAACCATCAACCTTCCTGTTTGGTGTCACCAGCATGTTTCTCAATATTGTTGCTAACATTGAAGTCCAAATCATTTACATCTACCACAAAAAAGAAAGATCCTCATGGAACTCCGCTGCATTAAGGTCTCCAGTCACTAAAGACTCTGATAATCATTAACCCTTGCTTCTTGCCACTGAGACAAGTTTATTCCACTTGATACTTTCCTATAGATTCTATAGACAATTACTAGCTTCATCAATCTACCATGTTGCCTTACATCAAATGCCCCACCCTCATTGCTATCACACTTTACCTGAAGAAAATCATATAAGTAGTCAGATAAAATCTCCCTTACTGAATCCACATAGTTTATCCTTGCTAAATTCTCATTGTTAATTCTAGATTATGACTACCTTCACAAATCTTTTCAATGATTTGCTTAATACTAATCTCTAAGAGTTATTTCCTTCCTCCAACTTTAAATCCTTATATGCCACACCTGCTGCCAAAGCTCTTCCTGTTTATTCAATACTTTCATTACTTCATATTGATTGGTCAAAATGTATCTGTCTATTTAATCTGCTTCTTCTGGGAAGACTGATACAAAGGTTTCATTCAGAATTTACAGGAATAGGTTGAACAGGTTTGGACTTTATTCACCGGAGCACAAGAAATTGAGGGAAGATTTAATAGAGACATACTTAGATAGGGTGAATTCCTACAAGCTTTTTTTTTCTCTCAGACTAGATGAGACTAGAGCTAGAGGCTAAAAGTTTAGGATGAAAGATGAAATATTTACCGAGAAACTACTTCACTCAGAAGGTAGTGCGAGTGTGGAATGAGCTGCGTATGGAAATGGCAGCTGCAACTTCAAATATAACATGTAAGACAAGCTTGGATAAGTACACAGATGAGAGAGGTGTGGAGGACATAGGTCCAGGTGCAGGTAGATGGAACTAAGCAGAAAATTGGGGCAGCATGGACTAGATGGGATGAATGGCCTCTTTTTGTGCTGTGGTGCTCTATGGCTCTATTACTTCACGTACAACTACTGCCTTCACACTGGCTGTCCATTTGACCTCGAATCAGACACATGCTTTCCTTGTTTGTCCCCTTTCCCTTCACATATTTGTGGAACATCTTAATTTTCTGCTTGATTTTTCAGCATATATAAAATGAATTTTAAGTAACATAGATATAAAAGACTTCTAAACTCATAATGAGATTAAACATTAAAAAAGAAATAAAAAGAGAAAAAATATATAAACAAAAAGAAACCCCAAAAGAAAAAGAGAAAAAAAAACCCCAAGAGGAAAAAACAAAACAGGGCTAGACCAACAGCTTGTATCGGACACGTCCAATAATGTCGTTAACTCTGCTCCTCTCATCATATAATTTAAGTTTAGAAAAAAGATTCGGAAAGGTCAGATTACATCATATGAAAATGTTGCATAAAAGGTTTCCAAGTTTCTTCAAATTTAACCGAAGGGTCAAAAATATCACTTCTAATTTCTTCTAAATTTAAACTTAATATGGTTTGAGAAAACCATTCGAATGTAGTTGGAGGATTAGTTTCCTTCCAGTTCAACAAAATAGATCTTCTCGCCATTAAAGTAACAAAAGCTATCATTCGACAGGCTGAAGAGGACAAAGATCTGTGTTCTACCATTGGCAATCCAAAGATTGCTGTAATAGGATGGGGCTTTAAATCGAAGCATAAAACTGTTGAAATAATATCAAAAATGTCTTTCCAATATTTTTCCAAAAAAGGACAGGACCAAAACATATGAGTTAAAGAAGCCACTTCAGAATGACATCTATCACAAGTAGGGTTTATATGGGAATAAAAACAAGCTAATTTATCTTTGGACATATGAGCTGTATGTACTACTTTAAATTGTATTAAAGTATGCTTAGCACATATAGAAGAAGTACTAACTAAATGAAAAATTTTATCCCATTTCTTTGTAGATAGGGAAAGTTGAAGTTCCCTTTCCCATTCATTTTTAATTTTATCAGATATATCTGGCTGTAATTTCATAATTATATCATAAAATATTTATATTAATCCCTTCTGTAAAGGATTAAAACCTAAAGTTTTATCAAAAGTGCCAGAAGGATTGAAAGTCGGAAAGGTAGGCAATGTAATATTTTAAAAATTTCTTATTTGTAAGTATCTAAAAAAATAGGATCTAGGCAAATCAAATTTCTCAGATAACTGCTCAAAAGACATAAAGCAGTTATCCAAAAATAAATCACAAAAACATATTATGCCTTTCCGTTTTCCATATCAAAAAGGCTTGGTCCATTACCGAAGGTTGGAAAAAAAAATTAGATATAATAGGACTTGATAACATAAGTTCATTCAGGCCAAAAAATTTATGAAATTGAAACCATATCCGCAATGTATGTTTAACTATAGGGTTGAAAATTTGTTTATTCAATTTAGATAGTGCAAAAGGCAATAAAGTTCCTAAAATGGAGGCTAAAGAAAACCCTTGTACAGAATGACCTTCAAGGTTTACCCAATGTGGGCTTGGAGTTATATTCCAATCTTGTGTCCAAAATATTAAGTATCGGATATTAATTGCCCAGTAGTAAAATCTTAGGACAGGCAATGCCAAACCACCTTCTTTCTTAGATTTCTGTAAGTATTTTTTACTTAATCTGGGATTTCTATTTTGCCATATATAAGAAGAAATTTTAGAGTCAATAATATCAAAAAAAGATTTAGGAATAAAAATCGGTATCGCTTGAAATAAATATAAAAATTTGGGTAAAATAATCATTTTAAAAGCATTAATACGGCCATTCAATGATAGAGACAAAGGGGACCATTTTGTAATCAGTTGTTTAACCTGATTAATTAATGGTAAAAGGTTGAAATTGAATAGATCCTTATGTCTCTTAGTAATTTTAACTCCCAAATAAGTTAAAATAATCAGTAATCAGTCTAAATGGAGAATTTCTATAAATAGGAACCTGCATATTTAATGGAAAGAGTTCACTCTTACTTAGGTTCAGTTTATAACCAGAAAAACTACTAAACTGAGCAAGCAAAGTTAATACTGCAGGAATAGATTTCCCTGGGTTAGAAATATATAATAGTAGATCATCTGCATATAGTGATAATTTATGAGTCTCATTTCCAGGGGTAATGCCAAATATATTAGAGGAGTCACGAATGGCAATAGCTAGCGGTTCCAAGGCAATATCAAATAGTAATGGACTAAGAGGGCAACCCTCCCTATTACCACGGAATAGATGAAAAAAAGGGGATCTTTGGTTGTTAGTAAATACTGAGGCCAAAGGGGTAAAATATATCAGTTTAATCCAGGAAATGAAAATCAGACTAAAATTAAATTTCTCAAGGTTATTGAACAAATATACCCATTCAACTCTATCAAAAGCTTTTTCAGCATCCAATGAAATGACACATTCTGGAATTTTGGGTGAAGGCGTATAAACGATATTCACTAACCTCCTAATATTAAAAAAAGAGTAACGATTTTTAATAAATCCAGTTTGATCAGCAGAAATAATTTGGGGTAATACATTCTCCAATCTCGTTGCCAATATTTTAGAAAAAATCTTAGAATCGACATTCAGCAGAGATATAGGCCTATAAGATGCACATTCAGTAGGATCCTTATCTTTTTTAAGAATTGGGGAAATAGAAGCTCGATAAAAAGATTGTGGTAATTTACCTATTGAAACTGCATCCCTAAAAACATTACATAGCCAAGGAGTTAGTGTAATTGAGAAAAATTTTAAAAATTCATCCTTGAACTTTCAATTCAACTCCAGAATTATGGTCACATTGCATTTTAGATGTCTGTCATATTTCTTTTTTTGGTTTAGTTTGTTCTTCTGCATTATGTGCAGCCTTATAGGACCCTGGTCAGACCCCACTTCGAGTACGGTGCTCAGTTCTGGTTGCCTCACTACAGGAGGGATGTGGAAACCATAGAAAGGGTGCAGAGGAGATTTACAAGGACGTTGCCTGGATTGGGGAGCATGCCTTATGAAAACAGGTTGAGTGAATTCGGCCTTTTCTCCTTGGAGCGACGGAGGATAAGAGGTGACCTGATCGAGGTGTATAAGATGATGAGAGAGAGGCATTGATCGTGAGGATAGTCAGAGGCTTTTTCCCAGGGCTGAAATGGCTGCCACAAGAGGGCACAGATTTAAGGTGCTGAGGAGTAGTTACAGAGGAGATGTCAGGGGAATGTTATTTTTTATGCAAAGAGTGGTGAGTGCGTGGAATGGGCTGCCAACAACGGTGGTGGAGGCGGATACGATATTGTCTTTTAAGAGTCTTTTGGATAGATACATGGAGCTTAGTAAAATAAAGGGCTCTGGGTAACTCCAGTAATTTCTAAGGTAGGGACATGTTCGGTTCAACTTTGTGGGCTGAAAAGCCTGTATTGTGCTGTAGGTTTTCTATGTTTCTATGTTTCAATTTCAGGGGAGAAGAGGACATCCTCTTTTCCCTTTAATTGTTGAGCATTGCACTTCATCATTTACCTACACTGCACTTTATTCGTAGCTTTTAGATTTTATTCTGTATTATTATTTAACTCATTCTAATTCAATGCACTATGTAATAATTTGCTCTATATAAAAGTATGTAAGGCAAGATTTTCACTAAATTTTAGTGTAAATGACAATAATATACCAATAAACCAAAAATGGGAAAAAAGAGAAAATCTGCAGAAACACTGGAAATCTGAGCAACACACACAAAATGCTGACGGAATTGCAGAAGAGTTTCGGCCTGAAACATCGACTGTACTTTTTCCCATATATGCTGCCTGGCCTGCTGAGCTCCTCCAGCACTTTGTGTGTGTTAAACCAAGAATGGCTACACATTTGTTCAGAAACATAACTATCACTTGCTTCAATAACTCCTACTATTTTTTTCCTTTAAGTTGCTGCTTGCTTTCTACTGCTCACACCTCAGACAATTGTCCTTCCCAATTAGGGTGGCAAATGTTATACCTTTGTTCAAGAAGGGAGTAGGGAAAACCCTGGAAATGCTAGACCACTAAGTCTTACTTCAGTGGTGGGCAAATTACTGAAGAGTGTTCTTGGAGACAGGATTTATAAGTACTTGGAAAGACATAGTTTGATTAGGGATGGCTAGTATGGCTTTGTGAGAGGTATGTTATGCCTCTCAAGCCTGAGTGAATTCTTTGAGGTTATGACAAAACACACTGCTGAAAGTTGAGCAGTGGATATGGTATATATGGAATTTAATAAGACTAATGAGAAGGTTCCCCGTGGTAGATTCAGAAAATCCGAAGGCATTGGATTCAGAAAAGCTTGGCCTTATGGATTCAGAATTGACTTGGCCATAGAAAGCAGTAGATAGAGAGAATTCTGCCTGGAGGTCAGTAACCAGGGATCTGTTCTGGGACTCATGCTCTTTGTGCTTTTTATAAATGACTTGGATAAGGAAGTAGAAGTGTGGTTTAGTAAGTTTGCAGATGACATGAAGGTTGGTGAAGATGTGAGTAGTGTGAATGGTTATTGTAGGTTGCATTGAGACACTGACAGGGGGGCAGAGCAGGGCTGAGAAGTTGCAGATGGAGTTCAACCCAGAAAAGTGTGAAGTAATTCAGTTTGGAAGGTCAAAATTGAACACAGAATACAGGGTTAGTGGCAGAATTCTTATCAGTCTAAAGGAAGAGATGGACCTTGAGGTCTATGTCAAAGTTGACATGTAAGTTAAGAAGGCTCACAGTGTGTTGGACATCATTAGTTGGGGGACTGAGTTCCAGAGCTGCAAGGTAATGCTTCAGCTCTAAAAAACCCAGTTAGCCTTCAACTGGAATATGTGCCCCATTCTGGTCACCTCATTACCAGAAGATGTGAAAGTTTTAGAAAGGGTGCACAGAAGATTTATCAGGATGCTGCCTGGACTAGATTTATGAAGATTGATTGAGTGAACTGGAGCTTTTCTCTTTGGAGCAGAGGATGAGAGGTGACTTGATAGAGGTGTACAACATAACAGGCATAGATCAAGTGGATAGGCAGAGACTTTACAAGAAGGTAATACAAGGGACCACAATTTTAAGGTGTTTGGAGGAAAGTAAAAATATGGTTTTTACACAGAGGGTGGTGGGTGCATGGAACATGGTGGTGGAAGAGGCAGATCTATTACAAACATTCAAGAAAGTCTTAGGCAAGTGGATGATAGAAAAATGGAAGGTTATATAGGAGGGAAGAGTTAGGTTGATTTTTGAGTATATTAAAAGGTTGGCACAATATTGTGGGCTGAATGGCCTGTACTGTGTTGTAATGTTCTATGTTCTATATTTAGAATTTTTTATACCCAGATCTTTGTCTTGTTTCATAAATATTCATATAACTAGCTGACTTGAGATCATTGGCTCCAATGTGCTAACGCATCACCATATTCTCCATTTTTCTAGTTTACTTCTAGTTATACAGACAGCTCAATTCCTTCATGCTGACGCACTGTTCTCTGACACTTTCCAGGGCTCTGACATTTACTGTGGACATCCTACACAGGAACTTAACAAAATGCAAAATCTCTCACTTGCCCCTGTTAAATTCTACTTGCCTTTCTTTGAAACGACTTCCGAAGTTGGCCTAGGTCCCTTTGTAAAGTTATTATACCACAAATTTTGGTGTCACCTGCAAATATACCAACCTTGGTAACAGCACTGTCATCCAAATCATTAATAGACAAATAATAGTAGACCTAGCACAAATCCCTTCACTCACCAGCCTCCAATCAGCCTCAGCTATTAACCTCTGCTTCCTTCCACCAAGACAATTTTGTTTCCATTTGGCCATCTCATTCTGAAACCTATGTGGTCTAACCTTCCAGACCAGTGTGCAGGTGTGACCTTACGAAAAGCCTTGCTAAAGTCCATGTAGACCAAATCTAGCAACCTACTCTCATCGATCTTCTTGATAACTTCTTCAAAACACGCAATCAAATTTGTGAGACACTATTTCCCATGCAAAGGCATATTGTTGACAATCCGTAATCTGTTTGTTGAATATTTATTTTGTAGTTTGTATAACTTGGGGAAATTTAGATGTTTGGTCAAATCTTTTACTCTTGGTAGATAAATGATTAATATGCTTATTTGTAGTCAGTGTCTTGCCTCACTCACCAAACCTGTGAACCTGCTTTCATGTTACACTACTCATGTTTTCTCCCTCAGATGTGTGCAAATGTAACCAGATATTGTAATGGAATCACAATTAAATAAAAGAATTGTTTCAGTAATGGTGACTATGAAGCTATGGGACTGTTGTAAAAAAAATCTCTTGAAATAATGCCCCTCAGAAGAGGGAATCATCTATCATTACCTTATGTCTCCATTAACTGATTGCAGATCCACAGCAATGTGCTTGACTTTCTCTCCCTCTAAAGTGGCCGTGCAAACCCTCTGCTATTTCATATCACATCGAAGAAGAAAAATGATAAATCCAGATAGATCACTCAATGCTAACTGAGGCACTGTGCTTGGACAAACAATAGGTGCATCTCCCCTACTGACAGAATTTGCCCTGCAGGTCCAGCACCTGCACTTCACATAGACCCCACAGCAGCCATGAGGAGTAGGATTTAAGCCTAGAATTGGGTATTAATCCCTCTCTAACTTTCTGCAGTGAAACAGGAACTGGGTCCGAAATAAACTCAGCTTCCAGTTAATCCACAGCAGGTCAGAGTTTAATCTACAGTGGGTTATTTGTTGATTCTCACCATGCAGTTCCACAAGATGAGATCCTCTGGTGACTGATCTATAACTAATTGGTTTGGAATAATGTGAATTAATTTCTCCTGGCAAGGTTCAAAACAAGCCTCACGCAAGGCTTGGTGTTCTCTGCATGTGTTTTGTGCTAAACATAGATGTGTACAAGAATGATTAAAGCTGTTCAGTCTACCTAGCATAGTTCTCATTCAAAAGTTGTATTATCACATTCCATTACCAAAAGAATCCACTTTTCAACACTTATCCTCCATGGTCATTGTGCACTTCTAGTTATGTGTCCCTGTAGCTCTCCTCCCCATTCCCTTTTTTCACTTACAAAATATTTTTATTACAAGTTCAGTGCTACAATATATACAAACTAGTGACTAACACAAATACTATACAACTACTAGACAAACGACATTAAACTAAAACATTTCCTTTTCTGTCAATGATGGCGCTAATCCCCTGTGGTACCCAATGGTCCAAAATGCCTCTATGGTCGCTGTGGACAATGTATGTTCCCTCTCAATGGTTACCTGAGAATGGACACACCCCCTAAACATTGTCAGGCAGTCTGCCCGGGCAGATCCCTCCACCATCCGTTTGCAGATCCCATGGATTGCTGTTTTTGCCAGCCCAGGGAGCAAGTTGACACGGACATCCTCATCCCTCCATGCTCCCCTCCTTACTGGATGACCATATATAAATAGGGTGGGGTTAAAATGTGACCATAAGGCGAGGATCGGCCCTCACAAATATGCGCAAAGGGGCTGCAACCTCGCACACTCTATGTACATATGTTACATGGTCTCCTCCAGCCCGCAGAAGCCACATGCGGCTGGGAGACCCGTGTACAAACTCTGGAACTTGTTACAGGACACCCCCCTGTGCAGCAGCCTCCACTCCAGATCCCCCAGGTGCATAGGAAGAACTCCCTCGTAAAGGGGCTTCCATTGGGAACCTTCTCCCCATCTCCATACCAACCTGTCTGTTTTCCGTCTTCTTCACTGCCACAATGAGATCAAACATAAAGAAGAAGAGCAGTACCTCATATTCCATTTGGATAGCCTACAACCCAAAGGTAGGAACACTAAGTTTTCAGGTCTGAGATAACGTACTGCCCCTGTGTTCCTTTCTCACACCTAGTACTGAAGTTGTCTCTCCCCTTGTTGACCTTTTCTATTTCTACCTGCCCACCACCCACACATTTATCCAGCTGGGTTTCTTCTCCCCTGACTTACCTTCCTATTACAGAACCATCTGTAAAATTGGGATTCAATTTCCACTGCTGTCTGTAAGGAGTTTGTACGTTCTCCCTGTGACTGTGTAGGTTTCCTCCAGGTGCTCCCATTTCTCCCACATTCCAAGGATGTATGGGTCATGGTTAGTGGGCATGCTATGTTCTCACTGGAAATGCGGTGACACCTGTGGGTGGTCAGCATAATCCTCGCTGCTTTGATTTGATGTAAACGACACATTTTGCTGCATGTTTTGATGTAAACACACTTTTCCGTCCTTTCCCCATCTGGTTCTATCTGCCCATTATCCCTCATCCATCTATTGTGCTTATCACCTTCCACCCTCCCCTCCCCTACCTGCCCATTATCCTCGACCTCGCCTAATTCTACCTATTACCTACCCTTCCCCCTCTCCCAACTTCCTCTCATCTTTTATGCTAATAATCTTCCCTCCCTGCCCAGATCTGTGTTACACTGGCGGGGGCATTGGGAGCAAGGGTGGACCCAAGTGCAAGACACATCTTGTGAGGTTAATTAAATTTAGTTTATTGTTCAAAACCAGGAGAGCGAGGCAGGAGTAGGAATAGCAAACTGGACAAGGACTGATGACTATGGCTAGGCTGGGACCAAGGGTCTGGGCTAGGACTCGGAATTGACTCCCAGAACTAGAGGAGACATGAAGAGGCTAGGGTATGGACTCCGAGCCCAAGACTGGGCAAAGACCCAGTACCTGGGTCTTGCCTCGGGCTCGGACCCCAGAACCAGGCATGGACATGACATGGGCTAGGGAGAGGAGGAACATGAAAAAACAGAGCCTCTGTCTCAGGAGAGCAGGTACATGGAACCATGGACGCATACACAGAACAGAGAGCCAGGACCCCTCCTTGGGTGCAGGACATAGGGCTGGGACTCATGATCCCCCTGCAGGGCAATGGCAAGACGGCCTGACTTACCCCACGGAGGCGAGGACAAGACACGACAAGACATGACCCCCCACGGGGCAACGGCAAGATGGCCTGACTTACCCCATGGAGGCGAGTACAAGACAAAACAAGACATGACCCCCGTGGAGCAATGGCAAGACAGCCTGACTTACCCTATGGAGGCGAGGACAAGACAAGACAAACACCAAAGAACAACTCAGTTCCTATCTAGTTCCAGCGATAGAACTAGACCGAGGTGCAGGCGAGGGCTACAGACAAGGGCTAGAGGCGAGAGGGGCAGAGAAGGGATTCAGACAGGGGGGTAGGACAGGAATCACAGACCGCCAGGGCCAGGACTTGACTAGGTACTCGGATGCCACCAGGGCCAGGACTTGACTTGGTACTCGGATGCCGCCGGGCCAGGACTTGACTGGGTACTCGGATGCCGCCAGGACCAGGACTTGACTAGGTACTCGGATGCTGCCAGGGCCAGGACTTGGATGCCGCCAGAGCCAGGATTTGGACGTGGTACTTGGATGCCGCCGAAGCCAGGACATGGTACTTGGAACCTCTGGGTAATGGCAAGCTCTAGATTCGGCCCAGGAACAGTAGACAGCGGCTCCTGATTCTCTCCGGCAGGTTAACTGACGGACCCACCTTGATGAGGAAACTCTGCAGACTTGCTTTGGCAAGGTAACTGGACAGGGTTGCTCTGGTGAAGAAGGGCAAATTACCGGTACTCGCTTCGACAGATACTAGGCTTGCTCTGGCCAGATGACATTGGCACACCGTACCTTAGATGACTTTGCAGACGCTCCTGCGGCGAACGGCTGAAAGCCGGGGACTATAAACTACCAGTTCAGCCGAGTGTTAGTTGCTTCTAATCACCAAATCCGAGGGACGCGGGAAAACAGGGAATGAATGGTCCGGATCGTAACATAAACAAAGTAAATTTAAAGGGACCCCGATCCGGACCATGACAATCTGATGCAGGATTACAATCTGAAATGTCAGCTATCGTCTCCTCAAATGATGCTTGGTTCACCGAGTTCTTTCAGCAGTTTGATCTTTTTGCTCCATATTCCGACACCTGTAGTCTCCTGTGTCTCACATGTTTATTTCTCTGCTTGGCTGGTAATTACAATGGGAGGTCCAGCTCTACTTTAAGATGAAAATCTCATTTCCATTGAGACAAGACAGTGTTTCAATCATGGACTTCCACCTGAGCATCCCATCAGGTTTGTACTATACTGTTATTGCATTACCATGGAGCCACAAGTGGAAATCCATCTAAGACATTGTGTCATGAGCCCTGCGACCCTGTGCATGTGTATTTGTTAATTGTCGTCCTATCTAGAGTCGTCTGTGTTTTCTGTTTAACCTTGTCAAGTTTATTTTGACTGTGATTATTTAAAGCGGACTTCCAATTAACAATGCAGAGTCCTTGTGTTCTGAGAATAATTTGTCTCACAGTGTAACTTGGTTGAGCCACCGATGTTCTGTTGGAATTCCTATGCATAAACACTTGTTTCTGTCTCTACATGGGAGTCTGTCATTTCTCTGCACCTGGATTCAATCATCCGTCAGTGCACGGTCTGACACATTGGTGTTCAGAGAGATGATGGCAAGGCAGCAGTCCGAGATTAATTTGCGGAACTTGGAAGAGCACTCCTGTTCATAAAAAGAGTAACAATTCCACCTTTGGAATCCTCACAACTTATGCCATGGACAGACAGGGGCCAGAGTGTCCAACCTATACAGTTCAAAATATGTCAGCCTGTCCATATGGTGTTACTCTGTCATCAAACTTAGCTGAACTGACCATGCATTGTCTCACAAATCTGATCTGACTTTTGGGCAGGTAACAAAGAAAACTGATAAAGGTAGAACAGTAGTCATAGTCTTGGAGTACAGTGAGATTTCTAACAAGATTCCACATAGTAGAGCGGTCCAGAAGGTTAACGGATAAGGCATACAAGGTGTTTTGGTAAACTAGATCCAAAACTGTCTTGATATTATGAAGCAGAGGGTAGTGCTGGGTTGGTACCTATCTGGTTTGAAATCTGTAACAAGTAGCATATCACAGGATTGGTGCTGGGAACTTTGTTGTTTGTATACTTGTAATATAGAGAGTTTCAAATGGCTAATTAATAAATTTGCAGATGACACAAAATGTTTGGAGTTGTAGATAGCATAGAAGATTGTCTAATGATACAGCAGGACATACCTGTAAGTTATCTGGAAAGTTGGGCAGAATGGTGGCAGAAGGAGCTTAATCCAAACAAGTGTGAGATCGTGCACATTGGGAGCTCAAACTCTAGTAGGATATATAGAATAAATGGCAAGGGTGCTAGGAGTACAGGGAAACTTTAGGGTGACAGTCTGTAGTTCTCTGAAAGTGACCACACAAGGTGGATAAAGCAGTGAAAAGGGCATTTGGTATTCTTGCCTTTAAAGGCTTTTCTCAACAGTGTTCCCATTCTCTCAGTCCCAGCTCCATGTTACATAGCAGAAGACGCTGGTGGGAGTTGTGTACAGGCCACCTAACAGTAGTAGTGAGGTCGGAGATGGTATTAAACAGGAAATTAGAAATGTGAGCAATAAAAGAACAGCAGTTATAATGGGTGACTTCAATCTACATGTAGATTGAGTGAACCAAATTGGTAAAGGTGCTGAGGAAGAGGATTTCTTGGAATGTATGCGGGATGGTTTTTTGAACCAACATGTCGAGGAACCAACTAGAGAGCAGGCTATTCTGGACTGGGTTTTGAGCAATGAGGAAGGGTTAATTAGCAATCTTGTCGTGAGAGGCCCTTTAGGTAAGAGTGACCATAATATGGTGGAATTCTTCATTAAGATGGAGAGTGACATAGTTAATTCAGAAACAAAGGTTCTGAACTTAAAGAGGGGTAACTTTGAAGGTATGAGACGTGAATTAACTAAGATAGGCTGGCAAATGACACTTAAAGGATTGACGGTGGATATGCAATGGCAAGCATTTAAAGGTTGCATGGATGAACTACAACAATTGTTCATCCCAGTTTGGCAAAAGAATAAATCAAGGAAGGTAGTGCACCCGTGGCTGACGAGAAATTAGGGATAGTATCAATTCCAAAGAAGCAGCATACAAATTAACCAGAGAAAGTGGCTCACCTGAGGACTGGGAGAAATTCAGAGTTCAGCAGAGGAGGACAAAGGGTTTAATTAGGAAGGGGAAAAAAGATTATGAGAGAAAACTGGCAGAGAACATAAAAACTGACTGTAAAAGCTTTTATAGATATGTAAAAAGGAAAAGACTGGTAAAGACAAATGTAGGTCCCCTACAGACAGAAACAGGTGAATTGATAATGGGGAGCAAGGACATGGCAGACCAATTGAATAATTGCTTTGGTTCTGTCTTCACTAAGGAGGACATAAATAATCTTCCAGAAATAATAGGGGACAGAGGGTCCAGTGAGATGGAGGAACTGAGAGAAATACTTGTTAGTAGGGAAGTGGTGTTAGGTAAATTGAAGGGATTGAAGGCAGATAAATCCCCAGGGCCAGATGGTCTGCATCCCAGAGTGCTTAAGGAAGTAGCCCAAGAAATAGTGGATGCATTAGTGATAATTTTTCAAAACTCGTTAGATTCTGGACTAGTTCCTGAGGATTGGAGGGTGGCTAATGTAACCCCACTTTTTAAAAAAGGAGGGAGAGAGAAACCCGGGAATTATAGACCAGTTAGCCTAACGTCAGTGGTGGAGAAACTGCTGGAGTCAGTTATCAAAGATGTGATAACAGCACATTTGGAAAGCGGTGAAATCATCGGACAAAGTCAACATGGATTTGTGAAGGGAAAATCATGTCTGACGAATCTCATTGAATTTTTTGAGGATGTAACTAGTAGAGTGGATAGGGGGGAACCAGTGGATGTGGTATATTTGGATTTTCAAAAGGCTTTTGACAAGGTCCCACACAGGAGATTAGTGTGCAAACTTAAAGCACATAGTATTGGGGGTAAGGTATTGATGTGGATGGAGAATTGGTTAGCAGACAGGAAGCAAAGAGTGGGAATAAACGGGACCTTTTCAGAATGGCAGGCGGTGACTAGTGGGGTACCGCAAGGCTCAGTGCTGGGACCCCAGTTTTTTACAATATATATTAATGACTTGGATGAGGGAATTAAATGCAGCATCTCCAAGTTTGCGGATGACACAAAGCTGGGTGGCAGTTTTAGCTGTGCGGAGGATGCTAAGAGGATGCAGGGTGACTTGGTTAGGTTGGGTGAGTGGGCAAATTCATGGCAGATGCAATTTAATGTGGATAAATGTGAAGTTACCCACTTTGGTAGCAAAAATAAGAAAACAGATTATTATCTGAATGGTGGCCGATTAGGAAAAGTGGAGGTGCAACGAGACCTGGGTGTCATTATACACCAGTCATTGAAAGTGGGCATGCAGGTACAGCAGGCGGTGAAAAAGGCGAATGGTATGCTGGCATTTATAGCGAGAGGATTTGAGTACAGGAGCAGGGAGGTACTACTGCAGTTGTACAAGGCCTTGGTGAGACCACACCTGGAGTATTGTGTGCAGTTTTGGTCCCCTAATCTGAGGAAAGACATCCTTGCCATAGAGGGAGTGCAAAGAAGGTTCACCAGATTGATTCCTGGGATGGCAGGACTTTCATATGAAGAAAGACTGGATGAACTGGGCTTGTACTCGTTGGAATTTAGAAGATTGAGGCGGGATCTGATTGAAATGTATAAAATTCTACAGGGATTGGACAGGCTAGATGCAGGAAGATTGTTCCCGATGTTGGGGAAGTCCAGAACAAGGGGTCACAGTTTGAGGATAAAGGGGAAGCCTTTTAGGACCGAGATTAGGAAAAACTTCTTCACTCAGAGTGGTGAATCTGTGGAATTCTCTGCCACAGGAAGCAGTTGAGGCCAGTTCATTGGCTATATTTAAGAGGGAGTTAGATATGGCCCTTGTGGCTACGGGGATCAGGGGGTATGGAGGGAAGGCTGGGGCGGGGTTCTGAGTTGGATGATCAGCCATGATCATAATAAATGGCGGTGCAGGCTCGAAGGGCCGAATGGCCTACTCCTGCACCTATTTTCTATGTTTCTATGTTTCTATGTCTACATTCCCAGTCTCCCTCCCCTTGCTCCCAGTCACACACATCGCTACATTCACAAGTACACTTTGAGCCCTGGCTCTAAGTGCCAGCCGCAGTCCAGTTTAGTAGATTCTGAGCACACATCTGGACTCCTCCCCAGCTGCACTCTGTCCACACAGTTGACCACACTCCGTCATCACACCCCATATGCATGCCATCTGTTCCATTCTTATAGCTGCTTTTCTAACTTCCTCTGTTTTTGTTTCTACAGCATTTGCCTTAAATGTTCCTCATACTTCTCATTTCTACATTCCAGACGTTAGATGGATAAAAAATATTACTCCTTATTCGATTTATTGGCAGCAAATATTATTCTAAAATAAAACAGTACTGTAGTAAAGTTAATATTTGTCCAGGACCCCTGTTATACTGACTCATTATTGAATCCAGAGTCCCCAGTCAATGCATAGCAGATATCTGCTGGCAGTTTGATCATGATCCGACACAAGAGCCCTCACTGACTATCAGCTTGAGTTGTTTTATAGTACTTACCCTGGGCCATCTGTGTGCTGAATCTGCACCAGGGTACATCTGATTGTGTTTCAACAACTCCACCCTAGACAGTGTCAAGGAACCACTGTGAGAGAGAGGACACAATAAAATAGGAGCACGGATAGGCCACAAGGCCCCTCAAGCCTATTCCACAATTTAAAATGGTCATAGCTCATCCACCTCAGCTCAACTCTCTCCCAGAACCCTCAGTCCCTCAATCACCCAATCTTCATAAAACTATCTACCTCTACCTTAAATCCATCCAACGATCTTGCCTGCACAGCTCCCAGGGGAAGAGAATTCCAAAGATTCACCACTCAAAGCACATGGGAATTTCTAACTGTGCTTAGCCTTATTTCTTCCACTGAAATGCGTGACTACACACTTCGCTATGCTGTATTCCATCGGACACTTCTCCCATTCTCTCAACTTATCCATGTCCTTCCACATACTCCTTGCTTCCTCAACACGATCAGCCCCTCCACTGATCTTTATATCATCTGCAAACTTGGCCACAAAGATACCAGTTCTATCATCCAGATCATTATCATGTATCATGAAAAGTAGCAGATCCAAGACTAACTCCTGAGGAAGATTACTAGTAACCAACAGCCAACCAGAAAAGACCCTTTTGTTTTCGATATCTATTATGCGAGAAAGATTCAGGCTATGCACTCTGTCTGTGTTCCTCATAATTTTGTAAATCTCTTATCAGGGCCCTTTCAGTCTCCTCCACGGCAAGTCTGCCAAACCCATTGCATCCAGCCTCCACAAGACTAGAACGTTAAAGGGATGATTTCACTCACTCCAACACTAATCTGATCCTACAACCTATGGACTCACTTTCAAGGACTCTACAACTCATGTTCTTGATATTTCTTACTTATTTATTCATTATCATTATTTTTCTTCTTTTACTGTATTTGTACAATTTGTTGTTTTTTGCTCATTACTTGTTTCTCTGTTTTTGTTGTGTGCAGTTTTTCATTGATTCTATTGTGTTTATTTTACTTATTATGAATGTTTGCAAGAAATGACTCTCAGGATAGTATATGGTGACATATATGTATTTTGATAAGAAATCTATTTTGAACTTTGAACCCTTCATTCCAGCTAACATTCTGGAAAATCTCTGCACCCTTTCCAGTGTATTCACATCCCTTCCTCATTCTCTACTGTTCATGTCACACTTGTCCTTTGCGGATGAAATTCTAATATTGAGCTTGGCATTAACTTATTTTCTTATTGTACTTCCTCCCCCAATCCAAATCTTAACTCAATCATAAACTGAAGCCTAAATTTAGCCTCCTACTAACTCTGAACTTTAACTGTGAGATTATTTCTATCTCCAACTGCTGATATAATTCTAATCCTAAAATTAACATTTAAACTAAACTCAATTTAAATTAACTAACAGTCTAAAATTATCTTAAAGGCAATCCCCATACACTTCAACTGCAAATGAGAAAGGTTTTGATTTAATTTTATTCTGAGACAATCACAAAGTCAGTTGAATACTTGGATTTAATAGCAACCAGGTTTAGAACAATGATGACACTGACAACTGCCATGGCCAGGGTGATCAGAATGCAGGCAGAGTGTCAAAGTTAGTCGTAGAAACCGTCTAGAGCATTCACCAAAGAACAAGGTAATCAGAAGAGCAGCTGAGGAATATGTTAACATAATAGACGTTGTGAGAAAGGATTTCATCCAGATTTTCAAGCCACAATTATTAGAATATAGAACAAGGAACACTGCAACACAGTACAGGCCCTTTGACCACTAATGTTGTAGCAACCTTTTAACCTACTAAGATCAATCTAATCCTTCCCCCCTACATAGCTTCCCATTTCCCTATCTAAGAGCTCCTTAAATGTCCTAATTGTATCTGCCTGGCAGCGTGCTCCACGCACTCACAACTGTCTGTGTAAAAACTTACCTTTGATATCTCCATGATACTTTCTTCCAATCTCCTTAAAATTATGTCCCTTCAAATTAGCCATTTCCGCCCTTGGGAAAAGTTTCAGCTATCTACTCAATCTATGCTTCTTATCATCTTGTAGACCTCTATCAAGTCACCTCTCATCTTTCTTTGCTTTGAATAAGATCCCTAGTTCACTCAACCTATCCTCATAAGACATGCTCATCCTTGCAATATCTTTAAATCTCCTCTGCAGTTTAGTTTAAAAAGTTAGTGGTAATAAATCTGAAGAAGCATGCAAGAGCTTTTTTTCCTTATATGATCAAGCAGCCAGAGAGATAGAGTAAAATAATACAAATGCTGCACTTCTGAAAGAAAGTAACAAAAAATCCTTGAGGAAAGAACTTAGGAGAGAATCGAACTCTCTTGGTGTAGAACAAATACAGAAAATGCTGGAAAAGCTCAGCAGGTTAAAGCAGAATTCGTGGAAGGAGAAACTTTGAGATTAGCAACCCTTCATAAGAAAAACATGAGGGTTTTAGTAAGAGGAAATAGAAGAGGGGTGTGTAGAAGAATGAAGGTGCTTATGATAGGATGAGTCAAAATGGTTCAAATGGGGACAGTTACCAGTAGATCTGTGCCAGGAGTTGTTACTATTAACACTCTGGGACTTGCCTGAGTGTAGGATAACTAAAAACAAAACAGAAAATAGAAAAACCAAGCAGGTAAGACCATAAGATATAGGAGCAGAAATAAGTCATTTGGCTCATTGAGGCTTCTCCACCACTCAATAATGACAATTTTATTTATTAACCCCATTCTCCTACCTTCTCTTGGAACATTTAAAACCCTTACCAATCAAGAACCTATCAATAGCCCCTGCCTTAAATACATCCGGTGACTTGGCCTCCACTGCCCTTCTGTGGCAATGATTCACCAATCCCTGGCTGAAGAAATTCCTTCTCAACTAAGCACTAAAGGGATGTTCCTTTATTCTGAGGCTGTGCCCTTAGCTTTTCTACAGATCCTCTCCACCCCGGCTGATGGATGTCAGGATACAGTGCAGCATCTGCGGAAAGAGAAATTGTTGATAATTCCCATGAGGCTCCCCTCGTCAAACCCAAGATGGAAAGAAAGAAGTACATTAGGCTTGATAGCAGCCAAATGTGGGTGAAACCAAGGGAATTTCTTGAACAGACGGGATAAAGTCTTATAGTTGCATAATGTGTGGCTGATGTTATTCTGGGCATAATGTGTAATATTACCTTAAAAATTAAGGAAACGATTAGACTAAGAAAGGATTTCTTCCTGAGTCCTGATTAAGGGTCTCAGCCCAAAACATTGACTGTATACCCTTTTCCACAGATGCTCCCTGACATGCTGAGTTCCTCCAGCATTTTGTGTGTGTTGTTTTGGATGTCCAGCATCTGCAGATTTTATCACGTTTGTGATAGTTCTTCCTATCACAAACACGATAGGAAGAACTATCACAGGCATATTCTTCCTGCATGCAAGCAGGAGTGCATGTTCTCTCTTTAGCTGGTTTCTATAAACAACTGACTGTTACATAGTTTCCCTAACGTTTGCTCCCTGTATTTCTCACAAGTTGTTAAACTTATCTATTTTACCATTCCATCTTTCAATTATATTAATAAAGCTAATGGGGAAGCCTCAGGTCCAATGAACATATTAATTGCTCCAACCAACAAGATCCAGAGGGGTGATGGAATCTCAGCCAGCAATTTCTTGTTTTGGTTCACCATGTCTAGACTGGCAACTCAGTCAAAACTGGGAATTTAATTCTTTTTGTGTTGGAATTGCACCAAAAGACCATTTTCTTCCTAGACTTGCAAGTGTATTACCCAGGAGTTGTATTTATTTATTTTGTTTATAGTGCAATATAATCAAGTCAAGTCAAGCCAAGTTCAAGTTTATTGTCATTCAACTGTGTACATGTATACCACCAAATGAAGCAACATTCCTCCCGGACCAAGGTGCATAACACAGTACATGTAACTCACACACAATACAAAGGTAATATTACCACAAATAAGTTAACAAATAATAAGGAGCATTTATGTCACAAGTCAAAAAGTTAATAGTATGTACCACTGATGCTTCATACATGATGAGACCTTGGTGATAGCAGGGAGTCCAGTAATCTCACGGGTTAGGAGAAGAAATTGTTTCCCACCCTAACAGGCTTTGTCCTAATGCTATGATACCTCCTGCCTGATGGCAAGGGGTCAAAAAGATTGTTGGACAGATAGGACTGATCATTGACACTGCCTGGTGCATGCAATGCTCCTGATAATTATCTTGTGTGGATGGAACAGAAACCTTGATATTCCTCTCAGCAGTCCTCACAATCATTTGTAGGATCTTGCAGTCAGATGCCTTACAGTTCCTATACCAGATGCTAATACAGCTGGTGTGGGCACCTTCAATGGTACTCCTGCTAAAGTTGGTTAGAGGGTGCGGGAGGGAGCCTCATTTGCCTTAATGTCCTCAGGAAGAGGAGACGCTGCTGTAAATTTTTTGACTAAAGAGATGGTGTTGAAGTCCAGATCATCCATTAGTGCTCTCCCAGAAACATGGTGTTCCTAACTCTCTCCACGTTTGTGTGCAATGAGGAGTGGTTAGCCTGCACCTTCCTAAAGTCCACCATCATCTCTTTAATAATGCCCATATTGAGACTAAAGTCATTATGCTCACACCCTCCTACCAGCTGCTCTGTCCTCTCTCTCTACATTGTTTTAGTCATCACTGTTGATGAGATCAAGTACTATTATGATAACAGTGAACTTGGTGATTCAGTTTGAACTGGATCTAGCTGTACACCCATGTATCTGACTCATTCAAAATTTTTCAATGTTTTCAATGCTCTGAATAAAGAGGAGACTAAAATTACAAAGAAGAAGGGGATGACAGGGATTGATAACAATCAGCAAGGATAAAAATTAAGGAGAGTCAAACAACTGAATAAATATCCTTTCACTTTTTGAGATATTTTTATTGCAATTCACTGTGTTAAAAAAGTATGGAAAAGTCCAACCACATTTATTGTAATGTATCTTCATTCCGTTATATAGTAATTTTTAGGATCTGGATGTCACCAGCAAAGCCAGGAATTATTGCCCATCCCAAAGTGCCCTTGTATTTTCAAGGACTCTTCATCTTATGTTCTCAATATTTGTTTTTATTTATTTATTTATTCATTATATCTTCTTTTTGTATTTGCTCAGTTTGTTGTCTTCTGCAGTCTGGTAGAACACCCCAATTGGGCAGTCTTTTATTGATTCTGTTAAAATTATTATTCTATAGATTTATTGAGTATGCCCATAGGAAAATAAATCTCAGGCTTGTATATGGTAACATATATGTACTTTGATAATAAAATTTACTTTGAACTTTATTTACGGTTTGTATTCACTAAAATCAGATTTCATAAAGATCACAAATTCCTTTTGCAATGACCTTCATTTCCACCAACAACAATGCACTCGCAGTATTTCCTTGCTCCCTGAACTTTTTGAATAGATTAGAATACACATTTCTGCCTCGTGATGATTCTTTGGTACAGGTTTACAGATTTCCCAGGTTATATAAACTGCTAATAAATAAAATACACATTTGGGAGTAGAGTATAGATGTGCCTTATTTCTTATTTAGCATTTCTCATCATTGTAGTTATGCTAATTTGACTAATAATAACTTCAATTTTATTCTTTTTTTTGGAAAAGTCTAGTTATTCAGCAAGTAAATACATCAATAAGGTTATTTTAAATTAAGACTGAAGAAACCTGTCTGTTAAATGTTATACATCCATTGCCTGCAGCACAACATCCAATTGTACATTGGGTGTGTTTAGATTTACTTACGCAGATAATTTGAGTGATCCTTAAATCATTCCTGAACATGGATTGGAGGTTGACGGCAGTGCTGGGGGAGGGAGGATAGTCAACAAAGAAAAAGCAGATAAGTAGAGAAGTGGAAATAAAAAAGTTCAGTCAGTATGAAGCGGATCTGTGTGAGTTAGGGATATGCCATATTTGGATATCTGGTTATTGTTAATGTGGGAACATAGCTCAGACAGCTTTCCATAGAATTTCGAACAATTCAGCGAAGGAACAGATCCTTTCACTCATGTTATCAATGCTGGACACCATATCAAATTAAGCTAAATCTCTTCTGCTTCTACATGATCGATAACACCCCCCCACCACCATTCCCAGCATATTCATATGCTAATTGATCAGCTTCTTTAGTACTACTATCACACCTATTTCCATTACTAACCAGTAGAATTCTTTGTCTTTGGTAACTCAGTCATTGTAATCATTTAGAACACAGATCAAGAGACTTCCAAGTATCAAAGGAGATGGGGAAATGGTGCCGAGGTGTAACATGAGAGGACTCAAAGAGGCAAATGACTCAAATCAGCTTTTTTACTGACATTGCCTGCAGCAGTTCAAGCACCACCCCCCCTCCACCACCAGCCCATGGAAGTTCTCCATCGATCTGGTGGTTAGAATGAGTTACAGAGCTTATGAGAAGGAAGAAAGATTCCTTTATAAGGACAGCTATTCTGAAGTCAACTTCATGAATAAGATTCCACAAACAAGTGAACATTGCAAGCAGTCCTTTTTTTTTGTATTTTATTTTTTATTGAATTTCATCATCAAACAAACATTTCCATAAGATGTATCGGATACTGTACATATATATCATATTTGTCGCAAATCTCCACATAATATTTATCTGAGGTGTACACTTATAGAAAGGAAAGGAAAGAAAGAACAATCGAAAGAAGAAAAAACTATGTACAGAGAAGGGAGTGATCTTTATTTTTACAACATATTCATTGACTTGTAAGAATAAAATCAGGCCTACAAGGTGTTATGTAGTTAAACCATTTTTCCAGTATGAATAAAATTGCACCAACTTATGATTAACAGATGTTGTTATCTTCTCCATTTTGTAAATGTCCATTGTAATGTCCATCCATACATTTAAAGTTGGGCTCTCCTGTGATAACCATTTCCTGGTAAGGGTCTTTTTACCAGCCACCAGCAGTACATTCATGAAATATTTATCTCTTTTCAACCATTCTTGAGGTAAATACCCTCATTTTCTGCTTCCACTACTAGCCCTGGCAGCTGGCTCCAGGCACCCTACAACACTTTGTGTAAAAGACTTGTCCCCTCCCACGTTTCATTTAAACTTTTACCTCTCAGCTTAAAAAGATGATCCCCTTAGTATCTGGCATTTCTATCCTGGGAAAAAGATTCTGACTCAATATGTCTCATTATTTTATGAACTCTAAACTGGTCTCCCTTCAGCATCTGATGCTCCAGAGAAAATACCCCAAGTTTGTTCAACCCCTCCTTATAACTCATACACTGTAATCCAAACAGCATCCTCTCTAAGAGCTCCATATTTTTCCAACAATGTGGAGATCAGGATCGCATGCAATAGTGTGAAAGGTCAACTGAGACAGTTTTACATTACAGAACATCTACTATTCCGGAACACGGAAGAAAAAAAGATAAGGATATTCTGATGGGCACATTTTAGGTACTAGGGTCATTCTAGTAAATTGTATAAGCTTCAGTTCTGATAATTGTGGATATGGTAGCTACGATAATTATAGAAGCCAGCAGGAATTTGGAAGAATTAAAAGAAACAGTTTTATATAAGGAAAGAAATGGATTTATAACCATACAATTGTTGGTAAAATCAAAGCAATGCATTGGAGCTATGCAAACTAATGTCTGGGCTCACGGGATGATTGGGAAAAATAATTCCAGAGACCAACAATTTCAGAAGACCTTTAATCAGGCATTTGGGGAAGAACTTACTGCATTGGACCCTAACTGTGTTCATCTAGAGAGGGTGGTATCCAAATACTATTTGTGGGTTTTGGAAGCTGTGAAAGAAAGTAAAGGGCTGTGTAACTAAAGATTTAAAGAGTCTCATTTGAAGCAACATAATGAATCTTTGAGTTGTTTGAACTAATTGTGATTATTAAAGAGTGTAGTTATTAGGCAAGGTTATTGGCATGTTTTATCATGTGCTGAATTTAATTGGCAATATCTCCAAGATGAGCTGATCTGCCTTCCTGAATTACTGTTGTCCTTCTGCTGAGAATGCTTCTATAATACTGTTGGGTAGAGAGTTCAAGGATTTAGATATAGTGGGAGCAAAGGGCTAGTAACATATTGCAAATTAGGACGATGAATGATTTTGATAGAACCCACAGGTGCCTTCAGGTTTTGCCTTACTTGGTGGTGGTGATCATTGATTTGGAGTAACACTGTTGCTGAGTACAGTTACAATACAGTTACATTGAAAGGATTTTTAGAGACAGAATTTGGAGAAGAATAGTCTGATTAGGATGGTCAACTTGGCTTTTTGAGGGGCAAGATATGCCCTGCAAGCCTGATTGAATTATTTGAGGAAATTTCAAAACAAATTGCAGAAGACAGAGTAGTAGATGTGGAGTATATGGATTTTTGTAATGCATTTGACAAGGTTCCCCATGATAGACTCATTCACAAAGTCAGGAAGCATGGGGTCCATTAAAACTTGACTGGGTGAATTCAATATTGACTTGCCTACAAAAGGAAAATGGGTGTATTTTGCCTGGAAGTCACTGATCAGTAGTGTTCTGGTACCTCTGCTCTTTGTGATTTTTTTATAAATGGCAGGTGAGGAAGTGAAAGGCCAGGTTAGTAATTATGCAGGCAACATGGAGGTTTTAGATAGCATTGAAGGTTGCCATAGGTTACAATGGGATAGTGATAGGATGCAGAGCTGTGCTGAGAAATGGCAGATGGAGTTCAATCCAGAGAAGTGTGAAGTGATACACTTTGGAAGTTTTCACAGGGTTACAGGTATTCTTAGAAGTGTAGAGGAACAGAGGGATTTGTGGTCTACATCCATAGATCCTTCTAAGTTGCTGTGCAAGTTGATAGGCTGGTTAAAAAGCTGTATGATGTGTTAGTCTTCACAAATTGAGGGAATGAGTTTAAGAGCCTCAAGTTGTGTAGCAGCTCTATAAAACTGTGGTTATACCACTCTCAGAGTCTTCTGTTCAGTTCTGGTTACTTCAATATAGGAAGAATGTGGAAGCTTTATGGAGAACACAGAGGAGATTTGCCAGGATGCTGTCTGGATTAGAGAGCATGTCTTATGAGGATAGGTTGAGTGAGTTAGGGCTTTTCTCTTTGAAGTGAAGGGGAATGAGACATGACTTGGTGGAGTTGTATGAGATGAAAGTAGGCATAGGTAGAGTGGACAGCCAGAATTATTTTTCTAAGGCAGAAATGTATAATCCAAGGGGCCATAACTTTAAGAAATTTCAAGGAAAATGTAGGGGGATATCAGAGTGGTGAGTGTCTGGAATGCACTCCTAGGGGTGGTAGTAAGGGCAGGTACATTGGGGATATTTAAGAAACTCTTAGAAAGCCACATGGATGAAAGAAAAACGAAGGTTATGAGAGGAGGTCAGATTGATCTTAAGGTAGGTTAAAAGATCAGCACATTATGGGCCAAAGGTGTTGAACTGTTCTATGTTCTATGATATCACATAACATCCCATTACAGTTATGTCCTCCCTGCTTTAGAAATCCTAAATTCCTGAATGAATGAGTAAAATTTCAGCTGCAGTCTCTATTTTAAGCACCATGACTAAATTGTATAGAGCAAAGTGATAATGAACAAGCCAAAAGATTCATTGACATTGATTGATGGGCATTGGGCAGGAGACTTGGCATTAACCCAGAGCTATACTGCTGCTATTTTACAGATGTTTATGACACAAGAGAAAATTATTCTGCTCATCAGTCCATGTCATATCCCATGAATAACGAGCAAGGATTAAAATGCGATCTTGTGATTAAAGATCCTTTTGAGTTAGTGACTACAACATGATAGGGTTCTAGAGGATGAGCACCAGAGGACATAACCTCAGTATTCAGCTTAAATAAGGGCAACTGGTATGAAAGGTTGTTGAAGGTAGATGGGGAACATAGACTCAGAGACAAGTCAGTTAATGAACAGAGGAAAACATTCAAGCCTGACCTGTAACTTCCTGCAGAATTTATCTCAATTATTCAGAGACTCCATAAGAAGGAGTCAGCGTCAGTGATTAACAAATGAAGTTAAGGATAATGTTAAACTGAAGGGTAGGTTATCCAGACAGGCAAGGTTTAGTGGTTGCTAGAGGTTTTAGGTGGTTGCTACAAGTTTTTGGGATCCAGCAGTGACAAGGAGAGTTACTAGACTGTAGATGTAGTAGTCTTCTTAAATGTCCAAATGGCATTTGACGAGGTGCAACATAAAATGCTGATGTATAAATTAAGAGCCCAAGGTACTGGAAAATGTATGATGGTATAGATTGTGAACTGGCCGTTACAATGAAAACAAAGAGCTGGAATAAAAGGGCACTTTTTGGGCTAATGGGATTTAACTATTGATGTAGCACAGGGATTGGTTCTTGGCTCTCAGTTGTCTCTGATGTACATTAATGACCTGGAGGAGAAAACTCATCTGCAGTGAAATTGCAGGAAAAGAAACAACAATATATTCCGAGGCAACTCCAAATAATAAACAAATAACAACAAATTAAAACAGGCTACCGGCCATCCTCAAATCAAGTGCTTTCTGTGTTGGCTGTTCCACATTTGTTTCCAGCCTAACAAATGATTTCCATTGTCCTGTAAAATTCCCTTTGTAGATTCACCTTCCCTTATTTCCATACCCTCCTCCAATTTTATAAGCCACTGGGATATCTGAGCTCGTCTAAGCCTGGCCTCTTGTGCAGCCCCTGTTTCTAATACCTATCCCTAACTTTAGTAATGGTGCTTTCAGCCACCTAGCCCTAAGGCCAGGATTTCCTTCCTTGCAACACTTGCAGCCAAGACATTGTTTTGTTGGTATAAGAAATGAAAGCAACAGGAGCCATTCAGTCTCTCATGCCTGTTCCACCTTTCAAATAAAATCATGGCCTATTTTTTGCCTAAGCAATTCTTTCCTGTGTTGACATCTCCAGCAATTCCTACATGACCTCTTTGTTTTTTGCATCCAATACCTTTGCTCAAAAGCCCCAAGATTTAATGATATAGTGATACAGTGCAAAGTATGCTCTTCTGGCCCTTCAAACCACACCAGCTCAGCAAAGTCACAACCCTGATTAACCTTAACCTAATCATGGGACAATTCTGAATGACCAATACTTACCCGGTACATGTTTGCACTGTGGGATGAAACCAGAGGACCCCAGAGAAAACCCATGCATTATACAGGGAAGACGTACAGAGACTCCTTAAAGAGCGGTGCCAGAATTGAACTCTGAACTCTGAGATGCCCCGAACTGTCATAGCATCGCCCTGACTGCAATGCTAACATGGTGCCTTAGATCCCACTTTCTTAAACTACATTCTTGCCTATCTTAGCTCCTTCAAAGATCTGTCTGCATGGTTCTTCCCCCGTTCTACAAAACCTTTGCTCGCAGGCCCACTTCAAAATTGTGCCTTCAGTATTACACAGGAAAAATAATTGATTATGATATTCCTGTGAGTTGAACCTTGCCACAGTTCAGAGAATTTCTAGATGTGCTTTTTTTCTTTCTTGGTCATTTCATTCCTATTGTTTTGTGTTTGTGTTGCTTGAATTATTTTAATATGTCTAGAGTGAAACCCAACTGGGGGACAGTCCCAATGGATTAGTATACAGTGTGGTATGATTCTAAACTAGACAATGTTGGAAAGTCCCAGGTTTGATGCACACCTTCTGTGATGAGTTAGCTGATCTCTGGTGAAGAAGCATTTGTAGATGAATAACTATGGTGGTATTAGGGAAAGGAACCTGTGCTTTGTTACAAGGATCCAGTAGGCTGAGTTTTTTATATATTGTTTCTATAAACATGGATATTTCTGGAAAACCAGAATTTATTAACTGATCCTGCTTACCTTCTGAGATCTTGGCAGTGAACGTCACTCACACGAAGTATTGTAGTTCAGTCATTGTAATCATTTAGAACAGAGGTCAAGAGACTTCCGAGCTTCAGGGGAGATGGGGAAATGGTGGTGTGACGTGAGCCATGATCTTAATGATGGCGGAGCAGGCTCCTGCTTTTATTACTGACAATAAGATTCCACAAGTAAGTGAACATTGCAAGCAGTCCTTATTTTCAGTGTTACTGATCATGAAAAGGAATGCTGACTATCAAACCGTCACACAATTCTGTAAACAGTGCTTGACCAATAGATGGCTTATAATTTTAATTGGAAGTGGGCATTGCTCCTAATGCAGAACTAATGCCCAGGTGGTTCGGCTATTCAATGAAGTCACATCCAACACCAGTCCATGCCCCCATTTTTCCCCATTCACTGTTTGCTTCTGGTGACTGAAATTCTCTTAATGTCATATTTGAAATTAATAACAGATCTAGCATCAATTGAGAGGGTCCAGAGGAGGTTCATGAGAATGATCCCGGGAATGAAAAGGTTAATGTATGGGGAGTATTTCATGGCTCTGGGCCTGTACTCGCTGGAGTTTAAAAAAATAAGAGGGAGAAATTATTGTAACCTATTGAGTATCGTAAACCAGACAGCTGTTTGTATGTCCCCCCTCTCACTGTGAAACGGAGACATTTCTTTCTCCCGTATTAGGGAGAGAGAGAACCTGTGGTATGTTGAATACCGGGTGAATGGAGTACTGCAAGTCTGTGTCTCTGCTGTTGTTTTGCTGCACGCTTGAGTGCTTGGTGGTGGGTGCCGATGCTTTTTTTTTGCCGGTGGGGGGAGGGGGATTGTTGCTTGCTGCCGCTTATGCGCAGGAGGGAGGGGAGCTTTGGTGGGGGGGGGGTGCTTTGCAGTTCTAACAATTAACTGCCATTTACTATTTGGGGCATTTCTCTGTTTTTGTGGATGGTTGTGAAGAAGAAGCATTTCAGGAGGTATATTGTATTCATTTCTCTGACATTAAATGTACCTTTGAAACCTTTGAAATATTGACAGGCCTAGATAGAATGGGTGTGGAGAGGATGTTCCCTATAGTGGGACAGTCTAAGACCTGAGGGAACAGTCTCAGAATTCAATTAAGTCCTTTTAGAAAAGAGATGAAGAGGAAGTTATTTAGCCAGAGGGTGATGAATCTCTAGAATTCATTGCCATAGAAGGCTGCAGAGGCCATGTCATTGGGTATATTTATAGCGGAGGTTTATAGGTTCTTGATTAGTAAGGCATCAACTGTCACAGAGAGAAGGCAGAAGAGTGGGGTTGAGAGGGATAATAAATCAGCCATGATGGAATGGCAGAGCAGACCCAATGAGCCGAATGACCTGATTGCGGTCTTACGTCTTATGGTCCTGTGGTCATTTCCCTTTGCAGAAGAAAGTTCTAAATTTTACACATGGATCAAAAAGACTCTGTTGGTTATTGTGTATATCATCACAACTACACAAAAGAATAGGAGACAGGAACAGTCATCTCGGCTCTTCAAGTCTGCCCTGTCATTCAATGTGAAGATGACTAATCTACAGTAGCCTCAACTCCCCTTCTGTGCTATATTCCTCTATAACCCTCAATTCCCTACTCATTCTCAACAGCTATCAAGTCATGCCTCCTCTAGAACTTCAATGTCACAAAGGTACAGACCCATAAGGTTGGGTGATCAAAATCTTGGTTATGAAGGGTGGGATTTAATGAGTGTTCTAACAGAAGAAAGAGAGCTAGAGAGTTGGCTAGGTTTAGAGAGGGAATTCAACAGCTGAGAGCCAAAGAAGTTCAAACCATAACTGCTGGTGATGGAGCAAATGAATTCATGCATTAGCAGGTGACCAGAATTAGATGAGCAAGGAGAGGTGGAGGAGATTATAGTGATGTAGATGGCTAAAACTCTGAGTGAATGGAGAATGGAAAAGGCAAGGATGAAGAGGGAGCACGGACAACAAATTTCAGTTGCCCAAGAATTGTGGGGAAGGAGGGACCTGGGACAGGAGTGTTTTAAACATTCAAGGGTACACAGTCATGGATGAAGGTCTTAGCTGAGCTGAAGCAGACGTAGATTCAGGCAAAACCACAAGTGGTGAAAGTAGGTAGTCTAGGTGACGTGTGGTCCAATGCGCAAGTCAGGGTCAAACGTGACATCCAGGTGAGTTCAGATGGTTTTGGTGAAGGATGGAATTAATAACTAAAGAGAAAAATTTGTGCTGAAGCAGATGGCAATAGCATGGGTCTTTCTAGTGGCTGGCTTGATGACATGGCTTTTAGAGATGCTGCAATGCAGTTCCAACAGATCAGATTTGATCCTAACCACTGGTGCTCTCTGTACAAAGTTCACACATTTTTCACATTTTTCCTGTGACCATTTGGGTTTCTTAGAAGTGATTCAGTCTCCTTCCACACCCCAAAGGCATGCAGATTAATCAGTTAATTGCCAGTATAAATTGCCTCTCGTATGAGCGAGAGAAGGAGCAGATGAGTATGCGAGAGGGAATAAGTTTTAGAGAAATAAATGGGGAATGGGATAGTTCTGAGAGCTAGTATTGTCTCGAAAGGTTAAATAAACTCTATGTTTTGAAATGTGCAACAGTATTTAGTCAGAGAAAACTTTCTGGTTATCCAGTATTGGGTTCCAGACTAACAGTTAGACAATTTATCACACGTCAATGGATCAAGAAAGAACTGGTGAGCTAAATCCAGGTACCATTGATGTGGAAACTGAACTAAGATTTTCTTGTCTAGCCCTGCGTGACTGAAAAATGAAAGCAGACCACCAGAGGGAGTGATGTAATTGCAAGCGAAGATATTATCTGTATCGTTCCAACTGCAATAGAATGGATAAGAAACCAGGGAAATGCAGCCTCACCCTGTTTGACAGTGGGGGAGAAGTGTGAGTGGGTAGTGTTTGAGAGACTGTAAGAACTTTAGTGAGGACAGAGTTGATGTAGCGAGCGCCCAAAAGTTGGAAAAGGTCTGATGGCAGCAAATATTAAAGAATTTGAGATAAGGGTGAAAATTATACCCAATTGGTCGGTGTGGATGGGGGGAATGCTTGAGAGTTGGCTGGTCAGCAATTTAGTGGAATTGGTCGTGAGCAGGTCCTATGGACAAAATAAGCTCAGAAAGGACAGAAAGGGGAAATAAGAGGAAGACTGTTAAAAATCTCAGGGAGGGGCTGTTGGATTCAGCACATAGATGAAAACAGTCAAAGTAAAGACACCAAGAAGAATGGATGTCACTTGAAGTCATAGGATGAAATATAATGCAATCCAACAAACACAGGTCGACCTTCACTAATCTGGCACCATTGGGACCTGAGGAGTGCTGGATTAGTGAAAATGCCAGATTACAGAAGGATCACATTATGCATAATCAGTGCCAGATTATCGAAGGAACCAGATTACAGGTAGTCGGATTAGTGAAGGTCAACCTGTATTGCTAAATCACTTTGTTAATCCATTTTTAATTCTAACAGGCTGCTGTTCATGATATTGTACAACATTGTTGTGGTTTTATAAATATTGACTCAGTGCTGTAGAATCCCCAAATGCCATCTATTACTTGATTTCTTCCCACAAAGGGGAACCACCAATTTGTTGGTCCCCCAAGTAAACCCACCACAACCAGAAACATAATTCAAGAAATTGCCAGCAATTCCTGCCAATGAACAGCAAGGTTTGTGAAAACACTGCAGACACTTCTTCATTTAAAGCTTGTCACCTTAGTTTTTATTTTAGAGCTAAGAGCATTGGCTATTCTCACGGGCCAATCCATATAAAGGCTTTCATCACACACAAGGGAATTTACACCGGGAGATAAAAGACCCAGTAAAGGGACAGTGAATTGAGATGAAACCATTACTGAAACCAACTATGTGTAAAACAGAAATGTTTGTTAAGTTACTACCTGAGATCTGTGTTATATATTTCATGTGAATTGAAACTTCATCAAGATTAGCACAGAATCATAATTTATTTTTACATTTGATATACTACAAACATTCATTTATCTGCACTGAAGATATTAGTTTTGGTCACGAATAGAAAAACTTGAACATTTTTATCTGCAGCTTGCAATCAGGATGGTAATTGTACCTATTGATCACATTTTTAGTCATTAGCTTCAACTTACTCAGACTTTTAATTTTCATTAAAACTGGAATGAATTTTCAAGCATAATCTTACTCAGTATTAAACTATTTTAACCAACTTTCCTTGCCACTGTCATCCTGTTTAATATACCTCTCATCGCATATTTCATTATTCTTCATGCACCTACCTGTAGATTTCTCTGATGTTTAACTGACACAAATGCCCAGATTCTCAGATTCATTTATCCATCACATATCATCGAAGCGTACAGTGAAATGCATCATTTGCATTAATGAACAATCGACACAAGAATATGCTGGGGCAGCCTATAAGTGTCACCACACATTCCAGTGCCAGCGCAGTGTGCCCGGAATAATAAATAAATAATAAATAACGGATGGGGTACAAAGGGGAGGTGGGGCATTAACAGAAGTTAGAGAACAGTAGAGGAGGCTGTGAGTCAGCCGGGGTGATATATCATGTCCAGTGCTCCTGATGTGGCCTTCTATACATTGGCAAGACCCAGCTCAGACTGGGAGACCATTTCGCTGAACACCTACACTCTGTCCGCCAGAGGAAGCAGGATCTCCCAGTGGCCACACATTTTAATTCCACATCTTATTCCCATTCTGATATGTCAATCCACGGCCTCCTCTACTGTAAAGGTGAAGCCACACTCAGGTTGGAGGAACAACACCTTATGTTCCGTCTGGGTAGCCTCCAACCTGATGGCATGAACATTGACTTCTCTAACTTCCGATAATGCCCCTCCTCCCCCTCGTACCCCATCCGTTATTTATTTATGATATATATATTCTTTTTCTCTCTTTCCTTTATCTCCCTCTGTCCCTCTCACTATACTTCTTGCCCATCCGCTGAGCTTCACCCCTCCCCCTTTCTTTCTCCAATGATCCTCTCATATCCTTTTGCCAATCACCCGTCCAGCTCTTGGCTCCATCCCTCCCCCTCCTGTCATTTTGGATCTCCCCCTCCCCCTCCCACTTTCAAATCCCTTACTAACTCTTCCTTCAGTTTGTCCTGACGAAGGGTCTGGGCCTGAAACGTCGACTGTACCTCTTCCTTGAGATGCTGCCTGGCCTGCTGCGTTCACCAGCAACTTTGATGTGTGTTGCTTGAATTTCCAGCGCCTGCAGATTTCCTCGTGTTTTTGTTTTTAAGCTAATGTAAAGGTTGTTGATGATGTCTTTAAATTATGCTGCTGTGCTGGTCTTCCTGCTATTGAATGTAAAATATTGGCAGGGCCGTTATGTTCCAAAATGACAGTGCCACTATCAGAGCAGCTCATATGTTGAATACTAAAATGTCCACCTACTCTGCATGCCTTAAGTCAGCTTTGGCTCACCTTTGCCCCATCTTCTTGCCAGCAACACAACTGCACTTATGAAATTTAAACGAAACCCACAATTTTTATAGGAAACAATGAATTTTGAGCCTTTGGAAATCCATCTAGTGTGTTTGTAATATAAGGAGCACCGCAGCTAATTTGAAACCTGAATGGTCCCACAAACATCATAAAGAGAATAGGCAGATTTTCCGTAGTGCTGCGGGTGGGATAAATACCGGTGCAGCCCCCCTGGCCACCCTCAGGGTCGCTCGGCTCGCTGTCGTCTAGGGAAACAGCCCTCAGCCCCGGCAAACTGGGTAATTAGTTTGTGTGGATGCAGTGTGATGTGCCGCACCCCGCCCAAATAACAGACAATACACCAGATACGATTAAATGATTTGCAGTTTATAGATATTACTGGAACTACATAATTAATAGAGAATAAAATATAAAAGGAAAATAAAAGGCGCCACACTTATCAAAGTTCAATCTCTTCGTGCACAAACAGTTGGAGCTCAGGACCCTTCTTCTTCACCCTGCGACCCCTCGGACCACCCCGACCGGCCGCCTGGGACCAACAACGGTGGTCAACCAGACGCTCCACACGAGTCCATCTCCGTCTCCTCTCCTCGCTGAATGCTCTCCTCGGGGTCGGACCCTGTTAGCGGACTCACAGCACCTGGTCCATCCTCTGTCTCTCTCTCCCGCCTTCTGCCTCCAAAACCCCGCACATACAATATCTTACAGACACCCCACAGGCATAACAACTAACCCAATTGGATCATTTGTCCTCTTATCAGTAGATAATCCAAAACAAACTGCCAGCGCAAGAACTTTCTCAGCGTTTAACATAACAAAGAAGCACTCCCAAGTATAACATAACATAGAAGCCATTTTAATTAGCCTCCACAGTAACATAAAAGACGAAACCCCCTTACACCAGTAAGACATTTCAATGCAGGGCTCTTCTTCCAGGCTTTGGGCAACTGGGGGGAACCAGTCATATAAGGGGATGCAATCAATATTTAACAGTTCTCAAACTTTCAGACTACAATATCTTGTGCTTCATCTACTGACCAGTTGGCTTTAGCATGCTATCCTGTGAGGATTGAATCTGCATGGTTAATTTGTGACTTGCCACCTCAAGGAATCACAAAGAATCTCAACAAAAACATTGTCTGAAAAATACTTTGTTTTCTTCTTCCTTGTAATCCATCTTTAATATTCTGTGTTCATTTTAATTCATTTCAGAACACCCAGAGGATCATATGTTGTAAGTATCAAAATGCAAGCTTACTACCTACGGACAGTGTACTGCATTCTTTACTAATATAGCTGCATTATTCCTTTTAAAATAAATCATATTTTCCTTAACATTGATTTTATGTTTTGTACAGCATGCTGAACTTGTCAGGCCTAGCCATATAACTACACTAACACCTTCAGCTTTAATTTACAGATATTTTAACTCTGGTAGATATTAAAGCTTCTCCCATTATCGCACCCCATTTTTTCCTCTGCATCATGACTGCGAAGTTTGACCATGCCAAAAAAAAGTTTTTTTCAAAAGCACTGCTTTTGGCATCCAAGAGGTTAAGGGGCAATCTCTTTGCAGCCACAAGGTGGCAGATTTTCTACAGCTCAGAGTTCCACCCGGCCCTTTTCTGGGATGTCTCCTTTGGGAATGGTGCAATTCAAAAAATGCAAACACTTACAACGCAAGGCACCTGCCTCTTCCACAGTGGAAGAAAGTAAAACAGTGCCAACAACTTTCCCAGTTCCCAGAGCAGTCACTGAAAACATTGCAGTCAAAGGTTTCATGTGGTTAACCAAGGGAGGAAAATATGATACCATGGTGCTGAAAATTAAATAAAATGTCAGGATATCAATACTATAATTCTGATGTTTTCCATTTGTTGTTGTTACTTATTCATTTTTCAGGATTTGGGTGTCACTGGAAAGGGCAGAACTAACTACCACACTTAATTCCCCAAGGATTTTGGTGAGCTGCGGTACCTATTTTGCACTACTCACCCTGTAGTCAAACTCATACTTTCATCTCCATGATCAGGGGCGGCTGTTGTTTTAAAGGGGTGAATAGGTAATCAAGTATTATCAAAGTGTAGGTGGACTTGTGATGTTGGAAATAGAGACATCAATTTGTGCCCAACAGACCTCCACAAGAGCAGCACGCTCCTCACCAGTTAATCTGTCTGCAGTGATGACAATGAGGAAGTAAGGAGCAGACCCTTGCTTTATACCTACAAGTACTATGCATCTTTCAAGGTACGCGGAAGAGAGGGTTGTTTGGGCCTCGGCCTAAACTGCACGCTGGAATTTCAGGGAGAGATAAAGATAGAAATACAGAAAATCTACAGCACAATACAGGCCCTTCAGCCCACAATGCTGTGCCGAACATGTACATACTTTATAAATTATCTAGGGTTACTGATAGCCCTTTATTTTACTAAGGTCAATGTACCTATCCAGGAATCTCTTGAAAAACCCTATTATATCTGCTTCCACCACCGTCGCCAGCAGCCCATTCCACACACTCACCACTCTCTGCGTAAAAAACTTGCCCCTGGCATCGCCTCTGTACCTACTTCCAAGCACCTTAAAACTGCGCCCTCTGTTAAATGTTCATCCTTACTAAGTTTTCAACTGCACTCAGCTGAACATTATTTTGGGAGAGTTCATCATGCTGCTTAATATGGTGCAATAACCTTTGTGCTAACAACTGGTCCTTTTGAAAATCATCTCAAGTCTTTATCCTTTGCTTGAAGCTCTTCTGCCACTGGAAAGAATTCCTCCTTATTTATTTATGATCGTAAACACCTTCTTTGCCGCAGAGAAAAATCCCACTTTTTTCATGGTCATCACTGGACTGAAATGAATCATCCCTTCTTCAGCACTGACCTAGCAGCCATGAGTTAGCTGTGAGAATGCTTTGTTTCTAAAAAAGCAATACTATTAAATGGTTGCACAGTATAATAAGAGGGTCTCTTGACTTCACTGAGTACTTCATTATGATCTTGCATTTGGTTACTTGCACTGTACCTTCTCTGAAGCTGTTATACTTTATTCTGCATTGTTATTGCTTTACTTTCTCAATGATTTGCAAGGTAAGTGTTTCATTGGGCATGGGACAATAATAAACTATCTCCAAATTCCAATTCCTGACATTTGCAGGCTCCAGACATGAATGCAGAAATGTGACCATTCAGTGCTCTACTGAGAGGGTGCTGTCTTTTTTCTCAATGAATTTGTGAAACTGAAACATTACTTTTCTTTTTTAGAAATACCCACAGCATAACGTTCTGAACAAGCAGACTGTCTACAGTATTGTGCAAAAGTCTCAGACACATATATCTCGCTAGGGTACCCAAGCTTTTGCACAGTACTGTAGTAATTTTATGTGTTGTACTGTACTGCTGCAGCAAACAAAAAAAAAATCTCATGACATATGTGAGTGATGATAAACCTGATTCTGATATGGGTCTATTGTGAACTGAGAGTGGGAAGGGGGCAAGGGGAGGGGTATAATGGTTAGGAAAAGGGGAAGGGAGAGAGGAGGGAGCAGGAAGCACCAGAGATCAATAAAACAATTGCTGAGAATCAAATAACATTGCCTGGTGTCTCAGGGCTAGATGTTTCTGTACCCGCTCCACCCCCTGCCCCTGGCACTCCTTCTGTGCCACCCGTTACACAGCTTGCCCACACCACCCCACCTTCACCATTCCCAATGTCATTTGCTCACACCAGGTTTACAAGCTCGCACTCAGCTCCATGTTGACAAATACAGTACTGCGCAAAAGTCTTAGGCACCCTAGTAATATGCCTATGCCTAAGACTTTTGCACAGTACTGTAAGTCGAGATTTATTATACTCATAGTCATACTTTATTAATCCCAGGGGAAATTGGTTTTCATTACAGTTGCTCCATAAATAATAAATAGTAATAGAACCATAAATAGTTAAATAGTAATATGTAAATTATGCCAGTAAATTATGAAATAAATCCAGGACCAGCCTATTGGCTCAGGATGTCTGACCTTCCAAGGGAGGAGTTGTAAAGTTTGATGGCCACAGGCAGGAATGACTTCCTATGACGCTCAGTGCTGCATCTCGGTGGAATGAGTCTCAGGCTGAATGTACTCCTGTGTCCACCTAGTACATTATGTAATGGTTGGGAGACATTGACCAAGATGGCATGCAACTTAGACAGCATTCTCTTTTCAGACACCACCGTGAGAGAGTCCAGTTCCATCCCCACAACATCACTGGCCTTACGAATGAGTTTGTTGATTCTGTTGGTGTCTGCCACCCTCAGCCTGCTGCCCCAGCACACAACAGCAAACATGATAGCACTGGCCACCACAGACTCGTAGAACATCCTCAGCATTGTCTGGCAGACGTTAAAGGACCTCAGTCTCCTCAGGAAATAGAGACGGCTCTGACCCTTCTTGTAGACAGCCTTAGTGTTCTTTGACCAGTCCAGTTTATTGTCAACTCGTATCCCCAGGTACTTGTAATCCTCCACCATGTCCACACTGACCCCCTGGATGGAAACAGGGGTCACCGGTACCTTGGCTCTCCTCAGGTCTACCATCAGCTCCTTAGTCTTTTTCACATTAAGCTGCAGATAATTCTGCTCACACCATGTGACAAAGTTTCCTACCGTAGCCCTGTTCTCAGCCTCATCTCCCTTGCTGATGCATCCAACTATGGCAGAGTCATCTGAAAACTTCTGAAGATGACAAGACTCTGTGCAGTAGTTGAAGTCCGAGGTGTAAATGGTGAAGAGAAAGGGAGACAAGACAGTCCTCTGTGGAGCCCCAGTGCTGCTGATCACTCTGTCGGACACACAGTGTTGCAAGCACACGTACTGTGGTCTGCCAGTCAGGTAATCAAGAATCCATGATACCAGGGAAGCATCCACCTGCATCGCTGTCAGCTTCTCCCCCAGCAGAGCAGGGCGGATGGTGTTGAACGCACTGGAGAAGTCAAAAAACATGACCCTCACAGTGCTCGCTGGCTTGTCCAGGTGGGCGTAGACTTGGTTCAGCAGGAAAACGATGGCATCCTCAACTTCTCATCGGGGCTGGTAGGTGAACTGGAGGGGATCTAAGTGTGGCCTGACCATAGGCCGGAGCAGCTCCAGAACAAGTCTCTCCAGGGTCTTCAGGATGTGGGAGGTCAATGCCACCGGTCTGTAGTCATTGAGGCCGCTGGGCCACGACATCTTCGGCAGGGACGAGGCAGGACGTCTTCCACAGTACAGGAACCCTCCAGAGCCTCAGGCTCAGGTTGAATACATGGCAAAATACTTCACATAGCTGAGGGGCACAGGCTTTGAGCACCCTGGTACTGACACCATCCGGTCCTGCAGCCACTTATTATCCACTTTCTTCAAAGAGAAGGCTTAAAATAAATTATCTGCTTGTGCCACAGTGTTCTTCTCACAATAACATCAGTGACTATATTTTAAAACAACAATGGTGGCCATAAACATTTCTGCGATATTGAAGTAGGTGCATTTTCCTTTGTAATATGGTCTGCCAAAAAGAGAGCACAGTTCTCCAACAGGAACATGGTCAATGTTTTAAAAGGATTTAGCATCATTTGCTTGTAATTGTGCACCATGCTTCTATGAATAAAGAAAGGGATTCCATGTTCATTTGTTTTGTGGGATGCATTGATCCAGTAGTTATATTTGTAAGGGGGTTTCGATTTTTATGTTACTGCGGAGGCTAATTAAAATGGCGTCTTTGTTATGTTAATCTGGGGAATGCGGCTTTGTTGCGTTAAACGCTGAGAAAGTTTGCGCTAGCAGCTTGTTGTGGTTTAGAGGGTGATAAGAAATACACTATTAACCAATTGGGATAGTTGTTATGGTTTTGGTGTATTTGAAGATACTGTATGCGCGGGGTTTTGGGGCAGAAGACAGGACAGAGTGTGGACGAGGTGCTGTGAGTCCGCTAACGGGGTCGGACCCCAAGCGGGACGTTAGGCGAGGAGACGAAGATGGACTCGTGTGGAGCGTCTGATCGACCACCATTGTTGGTCCCAGGCGGCCGGTCGAGGTGGTCCAAGGGGGTCGCAGGGTCAAGAAGAAGGTCCTTGAGCTCCAACGGTTTTTGTGCACGAAGAGATTGAACTTTGATAAGTGTGGCGCCTTTTACTTTCCTTTTATATTTTATTCTCTTTTAATTATATACTTCCAGTAATATCTATAAACTGTAAATCATTTAATTGCATCTGGTGTATTGTCTGTTATTTGGGCGGGGTGGGGTACCTCACACAGCATCCACACAAACGAATTATCCAGTTTGGCGGGGCCGAGGCTGTTTCCCTAGACGACAGCGAGCCGAGCGACCCTGAGGGTGGCCGGGGGGGTGCTACATATTACTAGAGTAGCATTTTCACTGTTAATCCAGAAACGTGAATTGCATCAAAGCAGCTAGGAAATTTAAATGCAAGTAATTAAATAAAATTGAATTTTTAAAAAACCATTTCAATACCAGTTTCTATGGCTCTACCAGGTCACTTAAATCCTAAGATATTCACTATTGTCCTTCAGAAGAACGAAAGAGCAATTGAGGGCTGGAGCAGAGCAGCCATGATCATATTGAACAATGGGGTAGACTTGGGATGCCAGTGGCCTCTCCTGATTCTATCTCCTTGTGTCTGGTGTCTCTTCCATCCATACCTAGTCCAGCATATAAACAAGTCCAATTTGGATAGTGCTTAACAAATTCCTTATTTTCAAGGGAAATTAGTGATGTTCAATAAATCACATGCTCATTAGAGAGGCATTTGAAAGAATTAGAAAAATTCCCAAGATACAGTGTACACTTACTGGCTACTTTATTAGGCACTTCCTGTACCTAATAAAGTAGTCATTGACTGGTTGTTCATGTTCTTCTGGTGCTGTAGCTCATCTACTTCAAGGCTCGACGTGTTGCACATTCAGAGATGCTGTTGTAATGCATAATTACTTGAATTACTGTCGCCTTCCTGTCAGTTTGAACCAGTCTAGCCATTGCCCTCTGATCTCTCTCATTAACAAGACACTTTTGCCCACAGATGTTTCCTGCCGCTCACAGGATTTAATTTTTTTCACATCATTCTATGTAAACTCTAGAGACTGTTGTGTGTGTGAAAATCAGCATTTTCTTAGATACTTAAACCACCCCATCTGGCACCAACAATCATTTCATGGTCAAAGTTACTCAGATTACATTTCTTTCACATTCTGATGTTTGGTCTGAACAACAACTGAACTTCTTGACTGTATCTACATGCTTCTATGTAGTAAGTTGCTTCCACATGATTAGAGGATTAGATATTTGCATTAACAAACAGGTGTACAGGTGTACCTAACAAAATGTCCACTGAGTGTATGGTGCCCTCTCAAACCAATATACCTTCTGTCAAAGCAGTTGCAAGTTATCTTTTAATGTATCATTCTACATTGTTTACAATAGTTTATTTGTTAACTTTCTTTTAAAGACTAGAATTGTGTCAATACTATATCTGTCTTGGAACCCATAAGAGATTCATGCTTTTGTAATATTCAGTTTGAAATCCAATCCTCTTGGTTCAGCTGAAGGTTTTATTTAGAAACGAGAGGGCGGAGAGAAAGCCTATATTTCTTAAGCTTCAGTGAGCTGCTTTGGAAAAGCATTAAATAACACATTTACATGAGGAAATCTGCAGATGCTGGAAATTCAAGCAACACACACAAAATGCTGGTGGCACGCAGAGTCAGGACGAAGGGCCTCAGCCCGAAACGTTGACTGTATCTCTTCCTTTAGACGCTGCCTGGCCTGCTGCGTTCCACCAGCATTTTGTGTGTGTTCAAATAACACATTTAACACAGAATGCCCTAAAGCAGTTTTCTGACATATGAGAGTTTCTAAGTTTCAACAATGATTTCCCAATAAACAATGATGCAAGAATCGCTCTACATGAGTAACTTAGACCAACAATTTCCTCACAAAGAAATTGTACCAAGTTTAGGGAATAGCACCATTTAGCCGATCCCATGCATGCATGTCTTAAACAGAAGCCCCCCAAAATGTGACAAAATGGCCACTGAGTATATCTCTGTTCAGTCTGAAAACACACCTTCACCATAATGCTTTCCTTTCTGCAACATCAGACCTATTTTGCTTCAAAATTGCCACTCTCACTTTAATCACATGGTGTTCAATTATGATAATATGACAACTTGTCAAGTGTTTTTCTTCATATTGCACATGTACCTCAACAATTCAACCTGTAAAACTTTCGCGAAGTAATTCAACTATCAATAATCTAGGAGAAAGAAAAATAAATTTTAGAACAGCATGGGTGAGAAAATAAATAATTTATTAACAACAAAGCCATACTATTTTATTTATCACATTATCTTCTAATTTTATAAAAATGAAGCACAACCTCAATAAATTTCCGCATGAATATCCATCTGACCAGCCTAAAGTCATAGGATTGATCCCTCTCTCACTTTTAAAATGGTGAAGGTTATAACCAAGGAGGGGGCAGGGTGGTTAAAAGGCTGTAGCCCAGAACCTTCACAACTGCCACATTTATTCCTCAAGAAACCATTGCATCCTATTTAGGTTGATTTTGGTGATTAATTATCTGCCTTCTGTGCACACTATTTTAGATTGTCTCCTCACTTTTGATACCTAGTTTCTTTCTTTGCTGCATCCTGAAACTCACCTTGTCGAACTCCTCCCTTGTCTCATTCTAATCTCACTCCTTACAGGCAAAAGAACAGGGGCTTGGGATTAGTGAACAGCTATTGCAAAGAGACAGAATATACACGATCAATTGAAAGGGCTTCTTCTATACTCAATATTATTCTAAACTTTCATTTTAAGGCAACTTGAGACATCACACTTTACTCTTTTTAAAACTTATACAAATGTAGCTCACAATATTGCTTAAAGCCCCAAACCACACAGATGGTTTCTATAATATTCACACAAATTGCACTAATTTAGCCATCTTCATGCAACTATATGCACAGGAGCAGTTGAAGAATGCACTTCAAGTTTATATGAATCACTTAAACAGCATACAAGAACTGATAACTTTATACACTTCTCAGAACCCAAAGTAACAACTCTCCAGTTGGGAACTAATTGGTTTATTATCATCACATGTACTGGGACGCAGTGAAAACTTGTGTTGCATGCTGTTCATAAAGATCAAATCAAGACACACTGCAGTGCATTGAGGTAGAACAAGCTCAAACAAGAAGAGAACGCAGAATAAAGCATACCGACTACAGAGAAAGTGCAGTGCAAGTAAACAAGAAGGTGCAAGATCATAACAAGGTGGATTGTGAGGTCAAGAGTCCATCTCATCGTCCTAGGGAACCATTTAATAATCTTATATAAACAGGGTAGAAGCTGCCCTTAACACTTTTTTGTCTTCTGCACAATGGAAGAGGGGAAAAGAGAGAATATCCAGGATGTGTAGGGTATTTGATTATGCTGACAATTTACTAAGTATACTGTAGGTGGAGGGATTTCTGATTTCCCTGATGTGCTGAGCTGTGGCCACAACTTCTTGCAGTTTTTTCTGGTCACTTGCAGAGCAGTTGCACCCGCATGATAGGTTTTCTAGAGGGCATTCATAAAAATTTGCAATGTTCAAAGAGCACATGCCAAGTTCCTTTAGCCTCCTGAGGAAGCAGGGGCTTTGCTGAGCTCCCCTGGCCATGGTGTTGACACGGTGAAAACAGGACAGTCTATTAATGGTGTTCATCTTGGGGAATCTGAAGCTGTGTACCTCCTCTGCCTCAAAGCCATCGATGTAGCCAGAAGCAGGTGCACCACGTGGCTTCCTGGCGTCAATGACCAGCTGTGTTGTTTCACTGCCATTGAAGGAAAGGTTGTTGTTATGACACCATGTTACTAAGCTCTCTATCTCCCTCTTGTACTCCAATGTGTTGTTATTTAAGAACAGTCAACAATGGTGGTGTCATCTACAAACTAGTAGATGGAGTTAGAGCAAAATCTGGACAAGCAGTCCTGAGTGTATAGGGAATAGAGTAGGATTCTGAGGATGTAGCCTTGTGGAGCACAAATGTTCAGAATAATTGGGGCAGAGGTGTTGTTGACTGTCCTTACTGATTGCATTCTGATGGTCAGGAAGTTGAGAATCCAGTTGAAGAGGGAGTTGTTGACTCTCAGGATCTAGAGCTTGGTAGTGAGTCTGCTTTGAAGTGTAGTGTTGAAGACAGAGCTGTAGTTACAGTTAAGAATTCTCAATCTCAAACTCAGGATCTCATATCAAATATTGATCCGAGGCTCTTGTTGCCTCTTGAGATTCAGTCAGGATCAAAACACAAGAGACTGCACATGCTTGAAGCTGGAGCAACACACAGTTTGTGGAGGAACTCAGTGAGTCAAACAACATAAGTGGAAGGAAAGAAATTGTCAATGCTTTGGGTCGGAATCCTGCACAGAAGTCTGAAAGAGGAGAGGCAGGGTGTTGTCTTCCTAGGCAGGCAGGATGTGGTCGTCCTCGCTGTGACTGGGGAGGAACCAAAGGACAAGAGAATAATGAAGGGAGCGATGCTGTGAAAAGCAGAGAGTGGAGGGAGGTAAAGATATGTTTGGTGGTAGGATCTTGTTGAAGAATACAGGAGTTACGGAGAATGCCGTGCTGAATACAGAGGCTCATGGGGTGGCAGGTGAGAACAAGAGAAATTCTATCCCTGCAAATGTGATGGGAAGATAGGGTAAGGGCAGATGTCTGGGAAGTGGAGGAGATGCAAATGAGGGCACCAGCAATGATGGAGGAAGGGAAACCCCATTATTTGAAGAAGGATATTTCTGATGTTCTGGATAGGAGACCCTCATTCAGAAAACAGAGGCAGTGAATGAACTAAAAGATTCATTGTTTGCCGAGGGCTATATTCTGGCATTCAATACTGATGATCCAGAACTATACCAGGGGTTCAAGTACAGTCTAAGAAAGGCTACCTTAAGGTCAAAAAAACAATTCCTATTGAGGTTAGAGGCAACATCAGATGCACGTCATCTCTGGCCGGGTTTGCAAGCCATTGCTTCCTACAAAGCAAAACCTAACATCATGAATGGCTGTGATGCTTCTCTCCCAGATGAGCTCGAGTACTTTTTATGCATTTTTTGAAAGGGAGAATTAAACTACACCTGCGCAAATTCCTGCAGCATCTAGTGATCCTATGGCCTCTGTCTTGGAGACCAATGTCAGGACACCTTTCAAGAAGGTGAAGCCTTGCAAGGTGTCAGGCCCTGATCGTGTACCTATTAGAGCTCTGAGAACCAGTGCCAACCAACTGGCAGGGTTGTTCATGGACATCTTCAATCTCTCACTCCTGTAGTCAGAGGTTTCCACCTGCATCAAAAGTGCGACAATCATACAGAGCAGGGTGAGCTGCCTCAATGGCTGTTGGCCAGTGGCATTCACATCTCTGTGATGAAGTGCTCTGAGAGGCTGGTCATGGCTAGAGTCAACTCCTACCTAAGCAAGGACCTGGACCCACTGCAATTTGCCTACCACCACATTAGGTCTTCAGCAGATGCAATTACACTGGCTCTCCACTTGGCCTTGGATCACCTGGACAGTAGTTACACCAATGTCAGGCTGCTGTTTAGTGATTACAGTTCAGTGTTCAACACAATCATACCTTCTGTTTTAGTCAACAAGCTCCAAAGCCTGGGTCTCTGCAAATCCCCCTGAAACTGACTTCCTCACTGGGAGACCACAGTCCATGCAGATCAGAAATAACATCTCCTCCTGGCTGACAGTCAAAATTGACAACCTTAAGGATGTGTGCTTAGCTCACTGCTCTACTCTCTCTACAGCCATGACTGTGTAGCTAGGCACAGCTCAAATGCCATCTATAAATTTGTCAAGGACAGAACTATTGCTGGCAGAATTTCAGATGGTGACAATGAGGTGTTAACAAGCAAGATAGATCAGTTGGTTGAGTGGTGCCTCAACAATTACCTTCCACTTAGTGTCACTGACACCAAGGAATTGATTGAGCACTTCAGGAATGGATGTCGAGGGGAGGGAAGTCACACCAGTCCTCATCAAGGGATCAACATATATTTTGCAATTACAAAGAAGGTTCTACAGTGACTATACCTCAACAGGAGTTTGAAGAAACTTGATATGTCACCAAAGCACTCATAAGTTTTTACAAATTACCTTGGAGGCCATTCTAACTGGTTGCATCACTCTCTGGCATGGAGGGGCCACTGCACAGGATCAGAAAAGTTGCCAACTCAGCCAACTCCATCATGGCACTAGCCTCACTAGCACTGAGGTCACCTTCAAAAAACGATGCCTCCAAAAGTGGCATCCATCATTAAGGACTTCCATCACCCAGTACATGCCTTCTTCTCATTGCTACCATCAAGGGGGAGGTACAGGAGCCTGAAGATAAACACTCAACATTTCAACAACAGCTTCTTCCTCTCCGCCAACAGATTTCTAAATGGACAATGAATCCATAAACACTACCTCTCTTTTTTTCCTCTCTGCTTGCACTACTTTTTTAATTTAATATTTTAGTATATACTTGTTATTGTAATTTATATTTTTTATTATGTTTTGCAATGTACTGCTGCCACCAAAGAACAAATGTCACTACATGAGCTATTGATATTAAACCTGATTCTGATGTGTTGAGGGTGAAAGAACTGATAAAAGCAAATTGCATTTTTACAGGAGACAGGTGGGAAGAGGTATAGTCAAGATCGCTGTGGGAGTCAGTAGGTCTATAAAAGATATCAATTTGTCTCCAGAGATGGAGATGGAGAGATTGAGAATAGGTAGAGAGTTGTCAGAAATGGACATGTAGAATTTACCAGCTGGTTGGAATTGGAGGCAGATTTTATGAAATTGACAGGCTCAGTATGGAAGCATGAAATAGTAGCACCAATGCAGTCATCAATAGTGAGCAGAAAAATTTTGGGAGCATTACCAGGGAAGGCTCAGAACATGGATAGCCAACAAAATAAACAGGCATAGCTATCATCCATTTGGTGCCCATAGCTGCATCTTGTGTTTGGAGAAAGTGGGAGGATCTGAAAGAGAATTTGTTGGGTGTGAGGACCACTTCCACCAGATTGAGGAGGGTGGTGGTGGAGGTGAAGTGGTTAGGTCTGTTGTCGAGAAAGAAGCAGAGAGCTTTAAGGTCTTCTTGATGAGAAATAAAAGTGTAAGGGACTGGACATCCATAGTGAGAAAAAAAAAGGCAATCAGGGCCTGGGATTTGAAAGTAGTTGAGGAGATTGAGAGCATTTGAAGTGTCTTGGATGTAGGAGGGAAAGGGATTGAACAAAGGGGTATAGAACAGAGTCAAGATATGTGGATACAAGTACAGCAGGGCAGGAGCAGGTAGAGACAATAGATTTACATGGACAGTTGGGTTTGAGGATCTTGTGCAAAAGGTAGAAACAAGCAGTGCAAGGTAATGGAACTATGAGGTTGGCAGTAAATTGGAGACCTCCAGAGTTGATGAAGTTAGTGATGGTGCAGGAGACAATGAGATGATAATCCTCAGTGGGTTGTTGTCAAGGGATAACTAAGTGGAAGTGTCTGAGAGCTGCTGCCTGCTACAGTTCAGTCCACCAGACTACAATAGAACCCCTTTTGTCTGTGGGTTTGATAGTAAAGTTGGGATTGGTGTGGAGAGAGTGGGATAAGGTCAGAATAGGAGAGAGGTGTGGTGAAGTCAAGACTGTTGATATCTCATCAGCAATTAGATTGTCATAAGGCAGTGGCTGGGAACGGACCCAAGTGCAAGACACGGACACTGCAGTACTAGGGACAGGACTAGGATACAGGGCGATGGCAAGGATATGGACAGGAAAACCAGGAACCTGGAACAGGACTGAACAAGAGAGCTAGGAGCTCGGGCTTGGACTCCAAGCCAGAGACTGGACAAGGACCCAGTACCTGGATCTTGCCTCTGGCTCAGGCCCCAGAACTAGGCAAGGACGAGGCTTGGCAGGCAGGATGAGGCTGAAATCTTCCAGCTTGAGGCTAGAAACTAGAGACTTGGCTTGGCAGGAGGCAGGAGTCTTCAGACTTGAGGCTAGAGGTTAGAGACTTGGCTTGGCAAGAGGCTAGAGGCTAGGGACTTGGCTTGGCAAGAGGCTAGAGGCTGGAGTCTTTAGGCGAGGCTTGGCAGGAGACAGGATGGACTCCGAGCCAGAGACTGGACAAGGACCCAGTGCCTGGGTTTTGCCTCTGGCTCAGGCCCCAGAACTAGGCAAGGGCGAGGCAATATACTGCTGCCACCAAAGAACAAATGTCACTATATGAGCTATTGATATTAAACCTGATTCTGTTTCTGATATGGTGAGGGTGAAAGAACTGATAAAAGCAAATTGCAGGCAGGCAGGCAGGACAAGGCTGTAGTGTTCAGGCTAGAGGCTAGGCAAGAGACGAGGTGAGGCTTGGCAGGAGGCTGGAGGCTGGAGACTTGAGGCGGGGCTTGGCAGGCTCCTCTTGGGCAGGGTGTGGTTCACCTGGGCAGGGCGCGGATCACCACCCGACGGAGGCAAGGGACAGGTAGACACAGAACCAACCCCAGATAACGGCAAGATGTCCTGGCTTACCTGGGCGGAGGCAAGGGACAGGAAGGGAGCTAGGTATAGGGTGGCTCCAGGACAAGACTGTGGGCAAGACAAGGCAGGGCTTCAGGTGCGGAAACAGAAGGCAGAGCAAGGGATACAAGGAGTAAAGACAAGAACAATCCAGCAGCCATGCCCTGGTCTCTGAAGTTATTTATGCAGCCAGCTCCAATGAGAATCAGCTGACTTAATTAGAGCTCAACAAGAACAGAAACAAGGTAAACAGGAAAACCTGGAGCAAGGGTCGATGGACCGGACCGTGAAGCGGAATACAGACTTCACGGACCGGACCATGACATAGATATAGAAAGATCCAGAGCAGGCACAAGTCTAGAGTGGGATGTCCAACAAAAGGAGGAGGGTTGGGGTGGGAGAAGAAGTCATCGATACAGTGTGGGGAAAGCTCACCAGAGAAGACAGAAGTGATGGAAAAAGAGCTTGGTGTCATGGTGAGCACAGAACTTCCCAAGGTGCAGGCAGAAAGGGACAATGGTAAGGATCTTGCTGAGGACAGGACATTCCACCTTAGAGAGGGAATGTTGAAGATACAGCAGGGATTAGAGCTGGAATCAGAGGGGGGGGGGAAAGAGAGTTGGAGGCAGAGGGGATGGTAGTTGTTCAAGGAGTATAAGGTTTTGGGTCCCTTAGCTGAGAAAAGAATGTGCTGACATTGGACAGAGTCCAGAGAAAGTTCACAAAAATGATTCTTGGAAGGAAAGGGTAACATGTGATGAGAGTTTGATGGCTCTGGGCCTGCACTTGCTGGAGTTTAGAAAAATGAGGGGCAGGGGGATCACATTGAAACCTATTGAATATTGAAAGGTCCAAACTGGGTGGATGTAGGGAGGAGTTTCCTATAGTGGTTGATTCTAGGGTCAGAGGGCACAGTCTCAGATATTAGAGGGATGTTTATTTAGAACAGAGGTGAGGAATGATTTCTTTAGCCAGTGCATGGTGAAACTGTGGAATTTATTACCATGGGTGGCTGTGGAGGCCAAGACATTGAGTGTCACAATGGGAGTGGACCCATATGCAAGACACAAACACATCTTGTGAGGTTAACTTAAATTAAGTTTATTGCTTGTTACAAGGAGAGCAAAGCAGAAGCAGGAATAGGTACTGGACAAGGACTCGGACTAGGCTGGGTCGAAGGGTCTGGGCTAGGAGGGGCCAGGACTTGATATTTGGAGCCGCCGGGGCCAGGAACTCTTCTTATTCACGGGACAGATTCAAACACAGGGCATAAAACATAAAGCCAGGAATCCTCCTTAGACACAGGACGGAGTCGGGACTCTTTTTGACACAGGGTCAAGACCCTTCCGGGGTACAGGGCCGGGACCCCTTTTAGACGCACAACATGGATACGGCGACCACACAAGAATGAACAGAACTAACAGGGCTCAAGTGGGCTCCAAGCCGTGGCGAGCTCTTGACTCACCCCAGCGAGTTGTCTTAGACTGACCCGTACTGACAAGGGAAGGCGGCTTGCTAGCACTTACTTCGGGAGACTAGGCTTGCTCCGGCCAGATGACATTGGCTCACAGCACCTTCAATGACTTTAACACTCTCGCACCGAACGGCTAAAAGCCGGAGACCATAAACTGCCAGTTGAGCCGAGAGTAAATTGCCTCCAATCACCAAGCCCGAGAGACACGGGAAAACGGAACCAAAGGGAAACGGGGAGTCAACGGTCCGGATCGTAACACAAACAAAGTAAGTTAAAAGGGAACCCGATCCGGACCATGACATTGAGTATGTTTAAAGCAGAGGCTGATAGGTTCTTGATTAGTCAGGGTGTCAAAAGCACGAGAATGGGATTGACAGGGAAGATAAAATCAGCCATAAAGTAATGACAGAGCCAACTTGATGGGCCGAATAGCCTAATTCTGTTCCTATGCCTCTTAGTTTTATGGTCTAAGTATATTATATTTTTATACCTTTAAGTTCAAAAGTAATAGTCGGCGATTCAATGTAAATTCAATAGTTGTAATGACGTTGTTTACTTCCAATATTTTGGATTCACAGTGCTTCCTTTTAAGTATACATCTGCAGAGACATGCCCATGAATGTTCAAATACCTCTACTGAGACAAAGTAATTCACCAAGATGGTCTAAAAGCTTCTGGGGACAGAGAGCCTAGACACCCAAAATTAACATTGTTGCTGCTGCCTCTGAGTACACAAATATCCTAACTATTGATCAATCAACGCTGACTATGTTTGAGTATCTGTCTGGTCAACTCTACATCAGCTGAGTTCCTCCAACGTTCTTTGTGTATCAGTGTGGTCTGCCTGCTTGGACTCAGTCACAATAATACAATATAACCTACCTCATCAGATGTGCTATGACACAGGCCAATTAACATAACCCATTGTCTTACGTTTGGCTGATGCAGATGAGAACTTTTCATAGTCATTTTGCAAAGGACATCTCTTAGCAGCCAGTGCTCTGCTGTGGAGAAGCAGCCTGTGGTCTGTAGACAATGCAGTTTGCAAGGATATCCACTTAACTTCAAACTGATTGCTGCTTACAATTTACATTAAGAACTGTTCAGTCCTCTTTGTGTTCCTTTCTAGCTTTCATTGTGCAGTTCACCGTAACAATGAAATAGCATTGTGCATCTTTATTCTTCCTTCAAACTTAGACTTTATTCATAAAGTATGATCATATACGCCCAGTACATGACCATTTCTACAGCACCGTACCGTCCAAAACGATACATACTTTTACAAGGCTCTTCTTCAGTACTGTAGATGGAATGTGGGCAGAAGTCAACCGTTAAGTGAGCTGCCTGCCGTTTCACTACACGTTCTCCAATATATCAAAGAACAAAAAAAATACAAACTGTTGAAGGAAGTCTATGGGTCAGGCATCATCTGTGCGGGCAAAGGAGTGGTCGACGTTTCCGACTGGTTGAGTTCCTTCAGCTGTTTTGTTTTGGTCCGGATTCCAATATTCGCGTTGCTTCGAGTCTCCGACAAACATCACGATGTTTGAGTCACTCTCATGTTGTATTACCCCTATGCCTTCTACCTGATATATCCTCATTCCTTTTCGATCTACAGAGGTGTCTCTGAGTATTCCTGTGACTAACCCTACCGCATGGATCCTATACTTATATGAATACCTTTCATTCGCTCCACTCTCTATTCTGTTATTTTATTATTGTGAATCCACACTGGAACCTTACTTTTCTGGAGTTGACTTCACATTTCCCGAGTTTATTCTAATATTCGAGACTGATAGGTTAAACACACACTCTTGTGGGTTTCCCGTGTACTTGCTTCAGGATCTCCGCTGCCTTTGGTGTATTTTGACGCCGCTTTCCATCACCTTCGTTTCGGATGGTATTCCCAATGGTCTCAGATTCTTTGGTTCGAATGTCCTTCATTGTATCGTTCTCCTACTTACCGTTTGAAAATAACAACGGGTGTCAATGTCACCTCCTCACTCGGCCAGATGCTGAGCTTCCATCCGAAACGTCGACCGTTCTTTCTTTCCACAGATGCTGATCGACCTGCTGAGTTCCTCCGGCAGTTTGCTTTTTTTCATGTCATCCATTACACTCACTTGTCTGTTTTCTTCCATAATCTGTTTCCCCAAAACTTGTCCTAACAAGTGCCTTTACATCCTGTCTGATACCATAATCCCCTCTCCCAACTCTTGTCCTAACAACTGCCTTCACTTCCTGTGTGACACCGTGATATCGGCTACGTTCAGCACCACCGGCACTGGCAGATGGTGTAGAAGATGCTGTAATATTTTGTCCCAGAGGAAATTTGTTATCGTGTCCTCGCTACAGTCTTAACAATATAATATTAAAGATTGGGAGAGATTTTGTATTAGTGGTCGGGAGGTTTTTTTTTCATTTTGAGTGTGAGTTTGAAGTACAGTTATCCTTCTTAAAATTCCTTATTTTGAACGTGTCTTCTACCAGGAATCCCTCTTCTTCTCCGTGTTTCTCTGTCAAGGCAACACATGCTAACATTTATTAACCGCAAATTAAAATGAACAGCAAGCGGTGGAAATTTAAAAATGCGTGGAAGACAGTAGGTCAGAAGGAATCAGTAACCGTTCCAAATTTATCAGAGCTGGTGACATTTGCTTAGTTATGAGCAAGATGGTGCTGGTACACCAACAAGCCGCGGAGGCGGACGATCGGCACCATCGCACTGATTCAGATGCTAATCATCGAATCTTATTGCTCTACCACTTCTCGGAATAATTTCCCAAGCGTTGCTTTACTTTCGACCCTTGCCCATTCTATCCTAGTTCCAGCATTATGTTTTATTTCTTCCTTTTCCATCTTCCTTCAGCCAGGTTCCCAGTCACTGCTAAATTAAGATTTGCTCCTGTGCACGAAGTTGCACTAAGCTGAGTTAAAGTTACAGTCATCCGTGCAGAACAGACCATGTCTGACTCCTGCCTATTTCCCTCCAACTTCGTGCGCCGGATCCCTTGTCTCTACTACGGATATTCCACAGGGATCTATTCCTTTTTCTCCCGCACTTTATCCTCCGGCCAGCCATCTGAGAACGAATAACACGCTCCTCGATTTCAGCCATCACTTTCCTAAACACGGGCTGGGAAGAGTCTTTACCTATTCGCCTGTGTTTTTGGCACACTGCCTTCGAGGACCTCACTCCTTCAAGCAAACAGCGCACGGTTATAATGACTATTTGATGATCGATGTGATGCCTATGTGCATTCCCTATGTTACTTCAGCCATGAAGGGGCTGGTTCTGCACGCGTACGTCGGTGACAGAAAAGATCCCACCTTTTCATGTTGAATTCAGATGGGCGCACTCTCTTCTGTGCACCACTCACAACACGCTGGAGGAACTCAGCAGGTCAGGCAGCATCCGTGGAAACGATCAGTCGACGTTTCGGGCCGGATCCCGTCGTCAGGTCTATAGAGGGAAGGGGCAGAGGCCCTATAAAGAAGGTGAGGGGAGGGTGGGAAGGAGAAGGCTGGTAGGTTCCAGGTGAAAAACCAGTAAGGGGAAAGATAAAGGGGTGGGGGAACTTTTCCGTGCACTATTTCCTACTCGGACTCATTTTTACCGACATGGATCCATCCTTAGGCGCGTACTGTTCATACATAGTTCCCGTGAGCTGGCTCTGTCACTTCTCGCTCCCAAAGATTCAGCCACACTAATCCCCTCTATCCACTCCCCCACTCCCCAACCCCCGTGTAATGTGCCTGGCATTCATAAATCCCGTAGGGTTGGACGCAGTGTCTTGGACTATCACCGCACATAAGGTTGCATGGTTGAACAAATGGATTATCCAAGTGCAACATTTGACATTATTCAACTCAGGAGTGGACATGAGATCATGTGGAAATTCCAATTAAGTCTTTCCTGCATTACCTTCACTGTGAAGTGGGACCTCTAACCTGACTCCATGCTTTTGAGGCAATACCGATCTCCTAAGTATTGTTGAGGTCCTGTGCACGATATGGAGACCCCACCAAGACCTTGCGTGGCAAGCAGTGGGTGGGGCCCGGTGGGGCCCTCCCAGTCAGATCCTTCCTGGATGTTCTCCCTGCAGTGGGGATGGGACACTCATTTGCCTCTTTATGGAAAGTGTGAGATTGTGAATAGAGTGTGTGGAGAAGGATGCAAGGGCCTGGGTTGCGGTCCATTCCCAGCAGCCTCCTGACACAAGGCTCTCTGATCCACAGGCTGTTCACAGTCACACACATGGAGATGAGCATCAAGTTTTGTTGGCGGATCTGCAGCTCAGAGAAAGACACCTTTTGGTCTGCTCAGTTGTTGGTCTACCAACACATCAAGACGGCCATGGAGGAATGCTGCTAACTGGCACATTCCAGGCTGCAGGAGTACATGCCAAGGGAAGCACTGAAGCTTGCGTGGTGTAGGGATTTACTGCTACTGGAGAGTGAGTGGCTGGGTTGGGTGAGTGGCTGGGTTGGGTGTTTGTAGTAGTGCACCACCCCGGAGAGCCACATGACTGGCAGCAGGGCTATTGATGCGTACAACTATAACAGTAAAGAAAACAATGGCTATGAAGGTAAAGAATGAAAAATGCTGGGCACTGCTTATTCTTGCAACTTTTTTATTATGAATAAAGTTTATTTTGATAATTAACAAAAAATCTATTGCACTCTGAGCTGTACTCTGGATACTTATATAGAGCAGTTGAATCCAATTTCTGATTCCCTCCCCACCCATCACGTACATGTGCGATATCTTATTGAAGGCCTTCTCTTGGTTGAAGCTGACCAGGCAGGCATCCAACTCTTGGTCCTGCGTATAGAGTAGCACAACACTGTCAGAGATTTTCCTGCCTGGTACAGCACTAGTTAAGTCTGTCCCAGTGCAGACTTGACCTGGCTGATGAAAGGGCTCAGATAGGATCTCAGAGTCCATATCGGGCAGTGAAATGGGCCTGCAGTTCCTGATGCCATCCCTGGCCCTCTGTCCTTGTTTCAACATTGGCTGAAGTCAGGCAGGGTGGTTCACTCTGCCCTGTCTTGTTAATGTGCTACATAGAACCCTTTGCCCAATCTATCAGGAAGGATGAGGGCATAAGAGGGGTGACATTGGCAGGCAATGGAGGTGCCCACTTGAAAGCATCTGTGTATGTTAATGATAACACTGTTTTCTGCTCGGATGCATAGTCAGTTCACAGAATGATCAGCATCTACAACCACTTTGAACTGGCATCAGGTGCCAGGGACTGGACATGCTCTGGTATGATCAGTGCAATGTCCCTGTCACCTTCAAGTCTGACTATCTGAACGTATGGGTGATCTGGTTCAGAGAGGCTGAAGTGTGTCACAAAAATTGACTGGAGTGGACTGGGAAGTTCAAACAAAAGTGGGGTCTGTGGACAATAACTGGGGAGAACTTGGTCATCCGGTGTGACATGATGTCAGAGCTGTTATACTTGGTGCTGATGTGACCCGTTCCCTGCTTATCCACTTTGGCAATCACCTCAGCCATCTTCCTGTTCATCTAGGGGTCCAAGATGGAGTGATTCCAATGGGGCATGATGTATGCTTCCAGAGAATGGGGGCAAAAGTGTAGCAAACTCATCCTGATGACCAGCTTCATGTGTCACTGCATCGGGCTGTGTGTGCACCCAAAGTATGTGGGCATCGAGTGTCACAATGTGCTGAGGTTCTACCTGTCCCTGGTGTTGAAGGGAATAGGACTGGCCCCGTTACGATGTAATGGCCCAGTCAGCTGTGCTTTGGCACACTATCTTTCCTTTATGGATGAGGTCTTTCAAGTACCTGTGCTTACTAGAGGAAAGATCATACTGGATCTATTTCTAGGTAATGAGATCTGCTGGTAGGCAAGCCTTTTGTAAATAGTGATCGCAACACCCCAACCTTTAGCATAGCCATGGACAAGCATAGGAGCGGACAATGTGGGAGAGTATTTAACCAGGGGAGGGCTGATGCTGTTAGGCAAAAGCATGGGAGTGTAAATTTGAAGCAAATGTTCTGAAGGAAATGTACAGCAGAACTAACATTTGTTCTGGCTGGCTTGTCCCATTGGGGCAGGGAAAGGATAATAGCATAAAGGAAGCATGGTTGGCAAGTGGAACATTTAGTCAACAGGAAGGAGGAAGCATATTTACAATATAGGAAACAAAAATCAGACAGGATTCATAATAGTTATAAAGTAGCCAGAAAGGAGCCTAAGAAGCAGTTTGGGAGAGATAGAAGGGAAGATGAGAAAGCCTTGGCAAATGGGATTAAGGAAAACATCATGACATTTTATATGTAGGTAAAGAATAGGAGGATGACTAGAGTGAGGATAGGACTGCCCAGGGGTAACGGAGGAAACATATACCTATATTCAAAGGAGGTAAGGGAGGTTCTTAATGAATACTTTGTTTATTCACCACTGGGGGGACCTTGATGAATGTGGGGTCAGCATAGAGCAGACTAATGCGCTGGAGCACGTTGAGTGGTGGAACTTCTGAAATAGATAAGTCCCCAGGCCCAGATGGGGTATTCTTCAGGTTACTACAGAAAGAGATGGAAGAGATTTTTGGAGCATTGACAATGATCTTTGTACCCTCAATGGCCACATCAATTGTACAAGTGGACTGGAGGAAAGCAAATCTTGTTCCTTTGTTCAAGAAGACTAATAGGAATAATCCTGGGAATTAGAGACCATGGAGATTTTTACATCAATGGTGGGCAGACTAATGAAGAGGGTTCTAGAAATAGGATTTACAAACATTTTGTGAAGCATAGTCTTATTAGAGACAGTCATTTTGGCTTTATGAGGGGCAGGTTGGGCCTCACAAACTTGATAGTATTTTTCAAGGAAATGACAAAACAAATTGATGAAAGTGAAGTAGTAGATGTAGTTTGTTAAGGCATTCAACAAGGTTGCCCGGTAGACTCATTCAGAAAGTTAAGAGGCATGGGATGCGCAGAAACTTAGCAGTGTGGATTCAGAATGGCTTGCGCACAGAGGCAGAGGGTAGTAGTAGATAGCCTGTATCCTGCCTGGAGGATAAACCAGTGGTAATCTGCAAGGATCTGTTCTGTAACTTTTTATGTGACTTAAATGAGGAAGTGAAAGGGAGGATTAGTAGGTTTTGAGATGACACGAAGATTGGTGGTGTTGTGGTTAGGTGTAGAAGATTGTTGTAGATTACAACAGGGCATAGACAGGGCTGAGAAGTGGCAGATGGAGAATAATCTGGAAAAGTGTGAACTGCTGCACTTTGGAAAATCATACTTAATGCAGAGTATAGAATTAATGGCAGGCTTTTTAACAGTGTGGAGGAATAGAGCAAATGATGTGGAAGCTTTGGGGAAGGTGCAGTGGAGATTTTCTGTGATGCTCCCTGGATTACAGAATGTGTCCCATGCAGAAGAGTGAGTGAGCCAGCACTTTTTTCTTGTTTTTCAGGAAGAGAGGCAACTTGATAGAGGTGTATAAGATTAGAGGAGGCATCGTTAGAGTGGACAGCTAACACCACTTTCCCAGGGAGGAAATGGCTAACATCAGAGAACATCCTTTTAAAGTGAGTGGAGAAAAGTTAAGTGGTATGTCAGCGGTAGTTTTTTTTAGAGAACAGTAAGTGCCTGAAATGCACTGCCAGGGGTGGTGTCTGAAGCTGATACATTAGGGATACTAAAGAAATTCTTAAGAAGGCACATGGGTGAGAGAAAAATGGAGGGCTTGGGTTATGTCAGAGAGAGGGGTTAGATTTTTCATGAAGTTGGTTAATATAAGTTGGCACAGCCTGCGCTGTGCGATACTGTTATATGTTCTATGTTCAAACACCTTTGATCAGAGGTCCATTAAGCAGTGTTTAGCGTAGAGTACCCGGCAAATAAAGCAGAACAGAGACACTATGGATGTGATGGAGTAGCCCTCTAAGCAGACTGACAGAATACCTCATCACCAAAAATGGCCAACAAGCTACAAGATAATGTTTGGCTGGCAGTGAGAGGGACCTCACACTCAGATTCTTCCACTACAGATGACATATCATCCCCAATGCACACTGTACACAAGACAGCTGTGTTGGAAAAGAAACAGTCTTTGCAGACTGTGGATTTGCTAAGAGCGTGGGGAGAAGGATGCAAACATTTATGTCCTGATTCATCCCCAGCAGCTCTGTATCAGAGGACTCTCTGATCTATGATTGTTCCAGGAGACGCACAACGAGACAGCCATCAGGAGCTGCTGGAAGCTCATCAACTCAGTGAAGATGCCTTTTCATCAGCCCAAAATTTCTTCATATCCAGCACTGCAAGATATCTATGAGTGAATGCTGCAGAGGGATGCATTGAAACTTGGTGTAGCCAATGTAAAGACTCTATGTGTCATGGTCCGGTCCGTGAAGTCCGTATTCCAGTTCCCGGTCTGGTCTGTGGACTCAGGACTTCGGGTCTTCCAGTTGTCCCTTGTTTTGGTTGAGTTAATCATATGTACCTGATTCCCATCTTGGGGCTTGGAATATAAGTGGCCTTGGGGTCGAGTGTGGGCTGCTGTTTTGTCTTGTCAAGATTCCCTGGGAGCAATCTGCCAGTGGAGGGCAAGAGCAGCCACTTACCATCTTTAGGCCGTGTTGGGGAACCATCCCCTAATGGAGCCTTGCTGTTGGTAGTCGGATCTGTCTTTGCAGTATGGATTCAGCCATTTCCCAGGCCAGCTGAGTGGCCATCAGCTACTCCAAGCTAGGTAGGGATCCAGCTGTTTCCGTAGCCAGCCAAGGTTGCTGGCTGTAACTGCAACTCGGAGCAACCCCAATGCAGAGATGGATCTGTCTGTCATTCTTCGGTGTTTGTCTCTTCTTGTCTTCGCCTCCGTGGGCTAAGTCAGACCGTTCTGCCATTGACCTGCAGGGGGATCTGTCTTGTCTTGTCCTCGCCTCTATGGGGTCAGTCAGGCCATTCTGCCGTTGCCCTGTGGGGGGACCTGTCTTGTCTTGTCTTGTCTTTGCCTCTGTTGGGTAAGTCCGGCCATTCTACTGTTACCTGACGGATGGTCCTGTCCCACCTTGGTGTGGAGAAGAAGTTGAGTTCCGGCTTGTTTAAGTATAAGTCCCGGCTCTATGTCTATGTACTGTCCTGCCTCATGTTAGTGTCGTGTTAAAGATGAGTCCTGGCTTTTCAAAGTCCCGGCTCCATGTTGATGTAATGTTCCCAGTCTGTCTCCGAGCTCCAGCCTCTGATTTAGCAGCCTCTACAGCCTCAAGACCCAAGACCCCAGCCTGCAGCCTCAAGACCCCATACCTCAGCCTGCATCCAAGCTCAAGCCTCAAGACCCCAGCCTGCCTCCAGTCCTGCAGTCATGTCCTGTCCTTGCCTGGTTCTGGGGCCTGAGACCGAGGCAAGACCCAGGTTCTGGGTCCTTGTACAGTCTCTGGCTTGGGGTTCAAGCCCAGGCTCCTAGTTCATAGTTCCTTGTCTGGTTTCCCTGTTTCTTGTTCATGTCCTAGCCCAAGTCTGCATTCTTGTCCCTGCTCCTTGTCTGTATCCTGTCACGTCCCTACACTAGTTAAGTCCTGTTCCTTGTACTTCAGTGTCTGTGTCTTGCATTTGGGTCCGCTACCAGCGCCCCCACTGTGACACTATGAGGAAGGATCACAGTATAGGCTCCTTCCATTACTGTGCAAGAAGCAGCAGAGTTAGGTGGTAATGCACTTGAACAATGAAAAGGGCAAAGCAACCATGGGGATGTTTGTTTTGTGTTTTTTTTAAATACGCTACTGATTGTAATGATGATGAATGTAAAACAATTTTTGCCATGCTTTTTCCTTTGCATATAAGTCTTGTTATGAATGAAGTCTATTTTCGAAATTTTTAAAAAATTGTGTGTTCCAGTAGGATAACTTCAGTTCACTTGATGGAGGTATCGATAATCATCAGTATTTGTAAGTTTTGTTGATCGCTGAGCTTGGCAATCAATCAGCACTTTCTTAAATCGTCCTATCTGGAGTTAGACATCTGATGTAATCAGTCTGAAGGTTCGCCCATGGTTCCTTGAAGCTTAATCTTAATTCCCCTTTCTGAGCCTTCTACTTCAGATTACATTGAGCCAAAACCAATTATCCTCATAACGCTCACATTCAGTGAACGCCAGAGTCCCTTCCCTTTCCCAGCATGGACACATCCCTTCCCACTATCGAAAGCACCTCTGTCAAGTGCTGCCTCAAGAGGGCAACATCTAACATCATGCTGGTGGAGACATTCATAAATTAATCCACCAGACTCCTTATTTGCTTTAAAGTTTCTGAAATTTATTGTCTTTAATTTGAACAAGGCTTTCAGAATTTTTTTTTAATAACACTACTGTGCCCATCAAATCTGTTATAGCGATCACAGCAGCTTTTTCATACAAAATATATGTACAGACATGGGTACAAGATATATTTCAGTAAGTTTATTATCAATTACTTAAACATAATATGAATATCCACAACAAAATACTGTCTGGTCAGATGAGGGTCTAATGAATGCTTATTGTGAATTAAAAGACAGACTATGCATAGAATGTCACAATTCAGTGACAGCTATCTGTGACCCTTAACCCTTTCATCTGCTGTACCTACCAGGCCTATATCATGCAGTTAATTCTGTAACTTTCACTGTAAATTCCAACACCATATCTCCTTAACAACGCCACCACTTCAGTGATACTCTGTTTTAAAATGCACCTTCTCTGAAACACCATAAGGAAATAATCTTTATATAAGTGAATTACTCATACAGTATTTCAATCAGTTTCCTCTCCATAATTTACAAAAGTCACAGTTATTTCCTCATTTAAATTACTTACAGTCAACTTACATTTATTTTAAAAAATACCATAAAAATGTTTTAGTTTCTTTTTACATTAATTTTCAAAATACAAGGGTTTGGGTAATATGTAATTAGCAAGGCATGGGGATGGTGGAATAAACTTTTGCAGTATTGAACACTGTATCCCCATACAACTGGAGAATAGTTTGAGTGCCAATACTTACATTCATTGAATTGTTCAGCAGTTAATAATGGTCTGAAACAGATGAACACCATTTTATAGCTCAAATAGTCCAATAAATGTTTCTGAATCTCCAGACCGAATGTTCCCAGGATTTGATATGACAGAAACTTTTGTTCCATTCCTAAGTCTGTAAGTGCTCCCAAAGTATACGGCTGTAGAATTTATCCCCTTCTCTAAATATGGCGTTGTTTCTTCACCATTAAAGTTCATGACAAATTTCACCTTATTTTGACTTCCTGTAAACATCACCTGAAAGAAGATATAGTAGAAGCCAGATTTTTTTATTTCCAGTGAATTCTTTTTGTACTCCGTGCATTTTCCAGTGAATACCAAGCCTTCAGTTGTCTGCCAAGGAAGTTTCGTTTCATTAACCTGAAGACTTCGATTCGTACTGCGTGCTGTTTCAATGCAAAAGACATTGATATAAATTGTCAAATCACCAGCAGTTTAATAATATTTAACAGCATTATTTATTTCAATCAGCTGACATTGTGTTAGATTACACTTACTATGTTCCTTTATCCCTATCAGCACATTGAAATCTTTCTAGAAAATGATTGCAAAATTAAGAATTTTTTTTTTAGCTGCAGTACATCACACTCCATGGCATTTAACTCTCTTCAGCTCATAGTCTAGAACAGGGGCTCTCAACCTTTTTTATATGCCATGGACCATACTATTGAGCAAGGGGTCCATCAACCCAGGATGGGAACCCCTGTACTAGAAACTAGGTAAGAAAATAAATACTTTATACAAATAAAGCTTGCAGAAATAAATGATTCATTTTGTACTTTTCCTTCCTATAGGAAAGTGGTCTGGATGTTTGCTTTTCTGCCTCACTCTAACACCAGCGTAATTTCCTGTCATATTTTACGTGTGTCCATGCCATCAACATGTACAATTCATATTTTGACTAACAGAACATAGTTCAAAAAGTTGTAATCCGTGAACTTTGTTGTTCACTCACAGTTATTCAAGGAGTATATCGTGTGGAAAGCTGGAACGTTTTGGATTAAGTAGTTGTTAAATCTTTGCCACTATTACAAGAATTGTTCTTTTGCTGCGAGGCAACTCTTATAAAATGTACCTGTGCACAAAATGCTGTGGCCCCTGATCATAGCACATGGCCTGATCATCAAGTACTGCTGGAATATCACTCAGGAAGATCCTGAATCGCGTCAGGATGTTGGAATAAGTGCGGAGGGAGGCACTGGAGCCTTATTCCATAGCGAGAAAGCATAGTCTAGATCCTGCCATGGCAACCCTTTTTTATAAGTCTCGCAATTGTTTCATCGGTGCGTTTTTTTTTAATGGAAGGGACATTGTTGGGCCTTAATGCATAGTAAGAGAAAGTATAAACTAAAGATACTACGAATATAGAGAAAGTTGTTGCCGATTTTATTTCCTCTTTCTGTTATTATGAATATAGTATATTTTGAAATAGAAAATAAAGCACTTGTTCCGACGAAGAGAAAGGCGTACGTCAATTTTATTTCTTCTATGTGTTGTACGAATATAGCATATTTTAAGATATACAATAAAACACCTGTTCAGACGCAGCCATTCCCGAAGCATAGGAAGGGGAGAATCCCATTAAACTATTAGCTCTCAAAGCCACTATTACCCCTTCCTCCGAATTCTCTTGTCTCTCCCTACCCTCTCAACCTCTCAGCTGCATTTCCCTTTCGGTATCTCTCCTTTGTCCCCTCCATGCGCCCCCCCCCCACCCCATCACCTTGGCAGTACTGGAATACTTCTTGCTAGGCAGTGCTAACCAGCGAGCAGTCGGCGGCTCCGAACGCACACATTTGATTCCGCTGCTTGTACTCGCGAGGAATCCCTCAATAGCAATTTCTTATGGCGAGAAAACCCCAATGTCAACACTTCCTTTTCAGTGATTTGAGGTTCAGTCGGAACTTGTAGGAGAAAACCAGAGATTAGTGAAATCGTTTTCTGAGAAATTTTGTTAACGGATTGGCGCGTTCATAATCACTTATTCCATTCACATACCAGATACTAAAGTGTATAGACCCGCCTTCTTAGCCACAACAAGTGCGATGTATTGTAAGCAACATCTGTCTCGAAGCACTGCCACATCCCCGTGTGGTTTTAAAAACTGCCTCTGAGAAAAAAACAGTTCCATCCATGGTAACAACCTCAACAAATCAAATAAACTGCTAGAGTCCTCAGCTGTAAGAATGTAACAGGTTAAGCAGAGCCTATGAAAAACATTAGTCTGCATGGATACTTCTTGACGGACAATAAGTCTCTGTTTTAGAAGGGCATTCTCAAAATGGGGAGAACACACACTTCAGTTTGGTACTGTAGTTCATTTGGCTCACTCACTCTCCAACAAACTAAAGTAGCCGCGGCAGAAATAATTCAAAATCACTGCAGGTTTACAGTAATATCCTAAGAACAGATTTACTGCAGAAATTTGGACACCTGAACGATCCTCGCTCACCAGGTGTTCAAGTCCGAATAGTTAGCCGTGCAGAAAGGTGCTGCACAGTGTGAAATATTAAGATACGAGACTCTCTCGAGAGATGTAGTCAGCCGAGCTGCTTGGAGCCTAACTAGCCATGAAGAAACATCATATTTTATAGTGTTAAAAATAAAAGTAAATAGCTACCTATCGCTTGCTAGCTCTTGCCCCACACTTCCCCTTCACATTTTCGCACGTCTATCTCCTCTCTATCTTTCAGTTCAGATAAAGGGCATCAACCCGAAACATTTCCCTTCACAGCTGTTGTCTGATCTATTTCCTCCAGCAGTTTGTTCCTGCAGATCCCGGCATCTGCAGTCCCTCGTGTCCTTAAGTAGCTAGTTTATTTGAATGTCTCCACCTTGTCGGGAAATTCTGCTCTATAATTCTGACGAATTCAAGTATCTGCATTTGGCAGCTAAGTATTCGCTGATCTCGGACCCTGAGCTCCTGGGGTACGTGCAACAGCGAAGCGCTTGCCTTATCGTCTTCTGCTGGCTCTTTTAAAATATTTATCCAACTGAGTCTCATACACCGCTTCACAGCATGTTAAGTCCCCGGTGTCATGCAAGGAAACGGCTTTATAGAAGTCGTCAGTACCTGTTTTGCTAAGCTGCACTTATGAAAACGCTAGAAAATTATCACTCTGGCCCTGCGTTCCCATAGTTACCCTCTGGCAACAGAACGAAAAAGCGATGAGAAAGGCGGCAGTAAAGTGGCAGACGTGGACAACTATACAGAAATGCACGTGCGAGCTTACCAAGTGTCCAGCGAGTAACGCACTTCTCAGCGCACGGTGTTGGCGAGATCTCCGGAGGTTTCTGTGGATGTGCAGCCTGTTTAAATAAATAGGAACGCCCTGTTCAACAATTATAACTATTGTCACGCGGAGCTAGAGCTGCTGGCTGTGCACTAGTTAGCACCTACCTGATTCAGCAGTTGTTCTTTGAGGATGTAATACGAAAGGCAGCTTGCAACCAGAACCTGGGCAGAAGATACTATCAGCAACAGACGCCAACCAAGCACTGGCCTGAGATAGTTCGCACGAACTCTCGGCAGCACTTCGCTCTCATTCAGCGGTGTAGCCATTTCCACAGTCCCCCAGTTAGGCAACATCAGCAGAACAGTGTCTTCATGGATGCTGGATGCTATGTATCCGGAGTCCGTTTTATATATCCTGACAGAACCAAGTATGCAAATTGTTTTGGTATGGTCCGATTTATCGAACATCCCACGCTACGGGAAGCCGCGGATCGCCTCTGAACAAGTCAGTGAAACTGAGTAAATTCCACGAGTTTCACTTGGCAACATTCCACCTTGTGAAGGCGTAAAGGACAGCGATGCCTTATGGAAACAATATTCCAAAAACAATCGGAATGAACCTGCAATGCAACATACATTTTGCAGAATTAGCACTGAACCTCAAAGCAATTTGCTTGTCGAAGCAGCGCACATTTCATCTCTCTTACATTCACATGTAAACCTAACGAGTCAAACAGCATCCACGGAGGCAAAAGTTTTATGCTAAAATTTCAGATCGAGACCCCGCATCAGGGTTCGTTGTAGATGTGGCCACTCTGAATAGCGCGACACTTCGAGAGAATGAATGTATTCTGGCAAAATCAAAGTACAAATTTAAAACTAAATTTAAAACTAAATTTGTTATCTAAGTATGTACTATCCTCAGATTCATTTTCTTGCTGGCATTTACAGAAAAATCGAAACAGAACAGAATAGAACAAAGACTGACAACTGAAGGGCGAAAGAAGACATAATGTGCAAACGCAGTCATACTGAGAACTGTCCGTTTTAAAGGGTCCATAAGACTTTAAGACCTAGGAGCCGAATTAGGCCATTCGGCCCATTGATCTGCTTCACCAGCTCTATCATGCATGATTTATTATCCTTCTTAACTTTGTTCTCCAGCCTGCTCCCCATAACTTTAGACGCCCTGATTAATCAAAAACCTATCACCCAAATTAGTGGAGAGATCGCGGAGTGTTGCAAGAAACATAAGATTGTTATAGTAGGTGACTTTAACTTTCACGTGTTGACTGAGACTCCCATACTGTAAAAGCACTAGATGTAGAGCTTGTCAAATGTGTTCAGGATGGTGTCCTTCATTGGTGCATAGAAGTTCCAATGAGAGATTGTTGCCTTACCAGACAAGGTGAAGGAGAATTCTAAGGGATTCTACAGATTCTGCAGATGTGTTAAAAAAAATGATTGCAAGGGACAAAGTTGGTCCTCTGAAAGATCAGACTGACAATCTATGTATGGAGGCAAAAGAGATAAGGGTGATTTTAAATGGATTTTTTGCACCTATATTTGCTTGGGAGATGGACAAAGAGTCTATAGACGTGAGGCAAAGCAGTAGCAAGATCATAGACTCTATACAGATTACAGAGCAGGAGATGTTTGCAATCTGAAGACAAATTAGGGTGAATAAATCCACAGGGCCTGACATGGTGTTCCCTTAGACCCTGTGGGAGGCAAGTGCAGAAACTGTAGGGGCCCTAGCAGAGATATTTAAATCATCCTTAGCAACAGGTGAGGTGCTGGAGGATTGGAGAATAGGTAATGTTGTTGCTCTGTTTAAGACAGACTCTAAAAACAATACACCAGTAAATTATACTTCATTGTGCCTCACGTCAGTAGTGGGAAAGTTATTGGACTGGATATATGAGTATTTAGATAGACATGGATTAATTACAGATCATCAGCATGGCATTGTACATTGTAGGTTGTGTCTAACCCATGCCACAGTTCTTCTTGAGAAAGTCATCAGGAAAGTTGAGGCAGCAGACGTTGTCTACATGGATTTTAATAAGGCATTTGACAAGGTCCCGCATGGGTGGTTGGTCCGGAAGTTTCAGTCACTTGGCATTCAAGATGAGGTAGTACGTTAGATTAGACATTGGCTTTGTGGGTGAAGCCAGAGAGTGGTAGTAAATGGTTGCCACTCTGACTGGAGGCCTCTGACTAGTGGAGTGCTGCGGGATTTGGCACTAGGTTTGTTGTTGTTTGTCATCCATATCAACAATCGAAATGAGAATATGGATCAGCAAATTTGGGGGTATAGTGGAAAGTGAGAAAGACTATCAGAGCTTGCAGTGGGATCTGGACCAGCTGGAAAAATGGGCTGAAAATGGCAGATGGAATTTAATGCCGGCAAGTGTGAGGTGTTGCATGTCTGTAGGACCAACCTGTGTATATCTTACACAGTGAACAGTAGAGCACTAAGGAGTTCGGTAGTAAAATAGAAGAAAGGGATCTACGAATGCAAGTCCATAATGTATTGAAAGTGACGATGCTAATAGATAGGGTCATAAAGAAATCTCTTGGCACATTGACCTTCCTACATCAAAGTATTGAATACAGGAGATATGATGATATGTTTAAGTTTTATGAGACATTGGTGAGGCCTAATTTGGAGTATTGTGGGCAGTTTTGTTCAACCACTTACAGGAAAGATGTAAATAAGGTTGAAAGAGTGGACAAAATTTACAAGGATGTTGCTGGGACTGGAGGATCTGAGTTATAAGGAAAGATTGATAGGTTGTGATTTTATTCCTTGGAAAATAGAAGACTGAGGGGAGATTTGATTGAGATATACCAAATTATGAGGGTTATAGCTAAGGTAAATACAAGTAGGCTTTTTCCACTGAGGTTCAGTGGGACTAGAACTAGAGATCATGGGTTAACAGTGAAAGGTGAAAAGTTTAAGGGGAACATGAGGGGAAGCTTTTTCAGTGAGAAGGTTCTGAGAAAGTGGAACAAGATGGCAATGCCAGTGGTGCATATAAGTTTGAATTCATCATTTAAGGGAAGTTTTGATAGTTACATGGATAATAGGGGTATGTAGGGCTATGGCCCAGATGCAGGTTGATGGGACTGGGCTGTTTAAATCACATGACACAGGCTAGATGGGCTGAAGGGCCTGTTTCTGTGCTGGACTTTTCTATGACTGTATGACTCTAACCTCTGCCTTAAATATACCCAATGACTTGGCTTGCACATATGCCTGTGGCAGAAGAATTCCACAGATTCATCTCTCTGGATAAAGAAACTTTCCCTTATCTAAATGTACATCCTTGCTTTCTGAGGCACTGCCCTCTGGCCCTAGACTCCCTAACTACAGGAAACATCCACTTCACATGCACTGTATCCAGATGAGGGAGATGTCTTCATTTTTTAAAGAAAGGGGCTTCCCTTCCTCCACTATCAACTCTGCTCTTAAACGCATCTCCCCCATTTCACGTACATCTGCTCTCACTCCACCCTCCCGCCACTCCACTAGGAATAGGGTTCCCGTGGTCCTCACCTACCACCCCACCAGCCTCCGGGTCCAACATATTATTCTCCGTAACTTCCGCCACCTCCAACGGGATCCCACCACTAAGCACATCTTTCCCTCCCCACCTCTCTGCATTCCGCAGCAATCGCTCCCTACACAACTCCCTTGTCCATTCGTCCCCCCCATCCCTCCCCACTGATCTCCCTCCTGGCACTTATCCGTGTAAGCGGAACAAGTGCTAAACATGCCCTTATACTTCCTCCCTTACCACCATTCAGGGCCTCAAACAGTCCTTCCAGGTGAGGCAACACTTCACCTGTGAGTCGACTGGGGTGATATACTGCGTCCGGTGCTCCCGATGTGGCCTTTTATATATTGGTGAGACCCGACGCAGACTGGGAGACCGCTTTGCTGAACATCTACGCTCTGTCCGCCAGAGAAAGCAGGATCTCCCAGTGGCCACACATTTTAATTCCACATCCCATTCCCATTCTGACATGTCTATCCACGGCCTCCTCTACTGTAAAGATGAAGCCACACTCAGGTTGAAGGAACAACACCTTATAGCCCGTCTGGGTAGCCTCCAACCTGATGGCATGAACATCGACTTCTCTAACTTCCGCTAGGCCCCACCTTCCCCTCGTACCCCATCTGTTACTTATTTTTATGCACACATTCCTTCTCTCACTCTCCTTTTTCTCCCTCTGTCCCTCTGAATATACCTCTTGCCCATCCTCTGGGTCCCCCCCCTTGTCTTTCTTCTCGGACCTCCTGTCCCATGATCCTCTCATATCCCCTTTTGCCAATCACCTGTCCAGCTCTTGGTTCCATCCCTCCCCCTCCTGTCTTCTCCTATCATTTTGGATCTCCCCCTCCCCCTCCAACTTTCAAATCCCTTACTCACTCTTCCTTCAGTTAGTCCTGACGAAGGGTCTCGGCCTGAAACGTCGACTGCACCTCTTCCTAGAGATGCTGCCTGGCCTGCTGCGTTCACCAGCAACTTTGATGTGTGTTGCTTGAATTTCCAGCATCTGCAGAATTCCTGTTGTTTGCTTCCTTAATACCCTGCTCTTCCACCTATCTTTGTTTTGTCTGCAGACTTGTCAACAATGCCAGCAATTCCTTCATCCATATCGCTCCCACCAGCGGTCCCAACATCGACGCCTACAGCACACCACTAGTTGCCGGCAGCTCCCTTTTTAAAAAAGGTCTTATTTTGTTAAGCAACTCCTCTTTGACACCTTCTGAAAATCCAATGAACAACATCCACTGACTCATCTGTCTGTCATGTCTGTATTTTGCTCAAAAAATTCCACCAGAATTGTTTGGCAAGATTTCTCCTTTGTATTACCACGTTGTCTTTGGCCAACTTTATCTTTTGTTTTCAAATATCCCAAATTCTCAGACTTTTTTAACAATTTCCTAACATCTTTCCAATCACTGAATTCAGGCTAGACCTTGATTGTCTGGAGGTTGTACAGTCAGTTCAGAGTAGTAGAAATTTGAAAGTTAATCGTATGTCACAGCAATATTTCAGAGCAGTGGTGATTGAAGTTACACTTGCCAGTTCAGGAGTCTGACTGTTGTAGGATAACAACTGCTCCTGAACCTAATAAGGTGGGACCTAAGGATTTCATACCTCCTGCCAGATGGTAGTATTTAAAAGAGGGCATGGCTTAGATGGAAGGTGATTTTAATAATGGATGCTCCTTTCTTGTGGTAGTCCTCTAGATAACTGTACTTGATAGTTGGGGGTGGGGCTTTGCCTGTGATGATCTGAATGTACTTTTTGTAGCCTTTCCTGTTCCTGGGCATTGGTTTTTCCATACCAGGCCATGATGCAGCTCTCAACTGTGTATCTATAAATGTATGTCAAAACTTTGGGTGATGTGCCTAATCTACATAAATTTCTTTTAAATTAGGAGCACCGTCCTGCCTTCTATGTGATGACACCTATATACTGAGAAGAGAAGTTGGGCCGAGGAGACTCAATGCCTATACAACTGGACGGGTGTGAGGTTGGATCGCTGGGTACTGAGCTGATTTGAAGAGCTTCAGGCTGGGTGGTGAAATCCGGGCCCAAAGCGAGTCGCTGGGTGGCGTGGTGCAGGCCCTGAGCCCTTTGCACTAGCTGGGTCCTAGTGCAAGATGCCATCGGCTAGTTAGACAATTTAAATGTCGCCCTGGATCGGAGGTGAACACCAATTTTGCTCACTCACTGCGATCTTCACTCCTCTCTTCAAGGTGCCGGAGCCTTTCGCCTTTCACTACTCCGTTGTTTGGTCAATTTAAATGCCGGCCTATTTAGACTGAAAGGACAGGTTACCAGGATCTGAGGCAAGGGCTGATTTTGTCTACTCTCTGTGATGGTCGCTCCTCTCTCCATGGTGCTAAGTCTATGAAGACTGTCTGGCAGCTGTGCTCCGTGCTCACTAATATGATGAACTGATAGGTGAGACTTTAAGCCTACGCTGGACTGCTCCAAGGTTCGGATCTAAGGATTCAATTTGGTTCTGAATGTTATTTGTTTGCTTCAAATGTTTGTATGATTTGTGTTTATTTTTTTCCTTTCTCTTGTGTATTTATTTACTTTCTCTCTAACTGGGGTTTTCCAGGTTTCTTGCTTGATGCCTACCAGTAACCAAACAAATCTCAAGGATGTATAATTTATACATTCTTTGATAATGAAATGTACTTTGCATGCTCGTTCCAGGAGAGATCCTCTGATGTGTTAACACCAAGGAATTTAAAGTTACTGATCATTTCCATCTCTGTTTCCCTTAATGAGGACTGGGTCATAGACCCCTGGCCTCCTCCTCCTGTTGTTGATAATCAACTGTTTGTTTTTTCTGTTGTCGAGTGAGAGGTTATTATTGCAGCACCACTCAACCAAATTTTCAGTCTGACTTCTACATGCTAATACGTCACCTCGTTTGATTTGGTCAACAATAGTGATGTCAGCAAAATTAAATGTTAATAGGGATAATAAAAAATGGTAAAAGGGAAGGACAGGGTGCTTGAACAATGACATATGTCACACAAATCTTTAAAAATAATGTTAAAAAATCTGTGATTTTTGGTTCTTTTAGATAAAGAGAAAAAAAAACACAAAACTGAAAGGTAATCAGAAAAGGACCAGCAGTAGATTTTAACTCCAGACCAATAAACTGTGGAGAAATTGTGCTAACTGGTTATCAACTTTGGTGAAACGATGCCTGGACTAATGTGGATGATTTAGAGGGTTGATGGATGATACAAAAATTATTATGTGGAAAATTACAAAAAAGTGAGGTTACATATAGAACATAGTTCAGCAAAGGAACAGGTCTTTTGGCCCACAAAGTCTGCACTGTACACCATGTAAAATTAAGTTAAATATCTTGTGCCTTTATATGATCCACATCCTTCTATTTCCTATCTAAAAACCTCTTAAGCACCACAATCGTCTCTACTTCCTCTGTACTACTCTCATCCCATTCTAGGCATCTAGCACTTTCTGTTTGAAAAACATGCCCTGCACATCTTTCTTAAACTTCCCCTCTCGTAATTTAAATGCATGTTCACTGGAATTCTTAAAAGCATGGAGGAACAGAGATATCTTGGGATCCAAGTCCAGAGATCCATCAAATTCACCATACAAGTTGGTAGAGTGGTTAAGAAGCCCTCCATTAGTTGGTGGATTGAGTTCAAGAGCCAGGAGGTAAATTTACAGCTATATAAAATTCTGGTTTGACCCACACTTGGAGTAACATGTTCAGTTCTGGTTATTTCATTCCAGGAAAGATGTAGAAACTTTAAAGAGGGGGCAGAGGTGATTGACCAGGATACAACCTGGATTAGAAAACATGTATATATCTCATGTGGAAAGGGTGAGTGAGCTAGGGCTTTTCTCGTTACAGCGAAGGAAGATGAAAGATGACTTCAGAGAGTTATAGATGGAATGGAGGGCCAGCACCTTTAGTCCTAGGGCAGCAATGGCTAATATTAGAAGACATACTTTTAAGATAATCAGAGGAAGGTATGGGGGGAGATGTCAGAGGTACGATTTTACACAGAAAGTTATAAGTTCACACTGCCGGCAGTGGTTGTAGAGGCGTATACATTAGGAATATTTAAGAGACTATTAGATAGGTACATGAATGAAAGTAAAATGGGAGGAAGGGTTTGATTGATCTTGGAGTAGCTTAAAAAGTCAGCACAACATCGTGGGCCAAAAGGCTTCAACTCTGTTGCATGTTCTTTATCCTAGAGTAACATTTTATATTCTGTCTGGGTAGCCTCCAACCTGATGTCATGAATATAGATTTCTCCTTCTGGTAAAATAAATGATTTTTCCTCTCTTTTTTGTCTTCTATTCCCCACTCACTTCCATCTCCTCTTACTTGCCCATCACTTCCCCTGAGTCCCCTCCGCCTTCCCTTTCTCCTATGGTCCAGTCTCCATAAAGTATGGTCCTATTAAATTCCTTCTTCTCTAGACCTTTGCCTTGCCTATCTATCTGGCTTCACCAGTCACAAACAAGAGAAAACCTGCCGATGCTGGAAATCGAAAGAAACACAAACAAATTGCAGGAGGAACTCAACAGGACAGGCAGCATAAATAGAAAAGAGTAAACAGTCAACATTTAGGGCCAAGATGTCAACAATTTACTCTTTTCCATAGAGGCTGCCTGACCTGCTGAGTTTCTCCTGCATTTTGTGTGTGCTACTTCGCCTTCACCTATCATCTACCTGCTAGCTTCTTTCCCCTCCCCTCCCCCCACCATTTTTTCCTGACAACTTCCCCCTTTCTTTTCAGTCTGGAAGATGGGTCTTGGCCCGAAACTTTGACTGTTTATTTATTTCTATGGATGCTGCCTGACCTGCTGAGCTCCTCCAGCATTTTGTTGTCACAATGGTGGGGGCACTGGGAGCAAGGGTGGACCCAAATGCAAGACACATCTTGTGAGGTTACTTAGATTTAGTTTATTGTTCGAAACTAGGAGAGCAAGGCAGGAGCAGAAAATAGGGAACTGGACAACGACTCAGGACTACGACTAGGCTGGGACCAAGGGTCTGGGCTTGGACTCGGAATCGGCTCCCAGAACTAGAGGCGACATGAAGAGGCTAGGGTATGGACTCCAAGCCCGAGACTGGGCAAGGACCCAGTACCTGGGTCTTGCCTCGGGCTCGGACACCAGAACCAGGCGAGGACATCACAGGGGCTAGGGAGTGGAGGAACATGGGAACACAGAGCCTTGATCTCGGGGAGCAGGTACATGGAACCATGGACACATGCACAGAACACAGTGTCGGGACCCCTCCTTGGGTACAGGACATAGGGCCGGGACTCATGACCCTTCGCGGGGCAACGGCAAAATGGCCTGACTTACCCCACAGAGGCGAGGACAAGACAAGACAGAACATGACCCCCCGCAGGGCAACGGCAAGACAGCCTGACCTATCCCATGGAGGTGAAGACATGACCCCCCGTGGGGCAACGGCAAGACGGCCTGACTTACCCCTATGGAGGCGAGGACCAGACAAGACAAGACAAGACATAACCCCCAGTGGAGTAATGGCAAGACGGCCTGACTTACCCCATGGAGGCGAGGACAAGACAAGACAAGACCAACACGAATGGACACCAGACAGTACCTATCTAGCTCTGGTGATGGAACTAGACTGAAGTGCAGACGAGGGCTGCAGACGAGGGCTAGAGGCGAGAGGGGCAGAGAAGGGATTCAGACAAGGGGGTAGGACAGGAATCACAGACCGCCAGGGCCAGGACTTGACTCAGAACTAGGAAGCCGCCAGGGCCAGGACTTGACTTGGTGCTTGAATGCCGCCAGGGACAGGACTTGACTTGGTGCTTGAATGCCGCCAGGACCAGGACTTGACTTGGTGCTTGAATGCCGCCGGAGCCAGGACTTGACTTGGAGCCTCCAGGTAGTGGCGAGCTCTCGACTCGGCCCGGGAACAGTAGACAGCGGTTCTTGATTCCCTCCGGTGGGTTAACTGACGGACCCACCTCGGGGAAGAAACTTTGCAGGCTCACTTTGGCAAGGTAATTGGACAGGGTTGCTGCGGTGAGGAGAGGTGAATTAACGGCACTCGCTTTGACAGAGACTAGGCTTGCTCCGGCCAGTTGACATCGGCACACCGTACCTTAGATGACTTTGCAGACGCTCCCGCGCCGAACAGCTGAAAGCCGGAGACTATAAGCTACTGGTTCAGCCGAGTGTTAATTGCCTCTAATCACCAAAGTCGAGGGACATGGGAAAACAGGGAATCAATGGTCCGGATTGTAACATAAACAAGGTAAATTTAAAGGGACCCCGATCCGGACCATGACAGTATCCCCCTCCCAATGGGAGCCTCCAGACGACCAACAGATTTGCCTGTATTATCAATGACCCGAGTGGGTGGGGGGGATTTGGCCGGCGGGCAAAACAGAACAACAACACCTTGACTTTCAGGCCGAAAAGAGTTTGGAAAAACAGCTTGTGTCTGCTGGGTCCATGTTAGGCCAGAGCGTTCTGTCACAATGGTGGAGCATTGGGAGCAAGGGTGGACCCAAATGCAAGACACATCTTGTGAGGTTACTTAGATTTATTTTTTTGTTCGATACCAGGACAGCAAGGCAGGAGCAGGAAATAGCGAACTGGACAAGGACTCAGGACTACGACTAGGCTGGGACCAAGGGTCTGGGCTTGGACTCAGAATCAGCTCCCAGAACTAGAGGAGACATGAAGAGGCTAGGAGAGTGGGCAAGGACCCAGTACCTGGGTCTTGCCTCGGGCTCGGACCCCAGAACCAGGCAAGGACATGACATGGGCTAGGGAGAGGAGGAACATGGGAACACAGAGCCTCGGTCTCAGGGAGCAGGTACATGGAACCATGGACACGTACACAGAACACAGAGTCGGGACTCCTCCTTGGGTACAGGACACAGGGCCGGGACTCTCACACAGAACAGAGAGCCATGTCCCCTCCTTGGGTACAGGACATAGGGCCGGGGCTCATGACCCTCCGTGGGGCAATGGCAAGACAGCCTGACTTACCCCACGGAGGTGGGGACAAGACAAGACAGAACATAACCCCCCGCAGGGAAACAGCAAGACGGCCTGACCTACACCACGGAGGCGAGGACAAGACACGACAAGATGTGACCCCCCGCAGGGCAACGGCAAGACGGTCTGACTTACCCCACAGAGGCGAGGACAAGACATGACTCCCCGCGGGGCAACGGCAAGACGGCCTGACTTACCCCACGGAGGCGAGGACAAGACAAGACAAGACCAACACGAATGAACACCAGACAGTACCTATCTAGCTCCAGTGATGGAACTAGACCGAAGTGCAGGCGGGGGCTGCAGAAGAGGGCTAGAGGCAAGAGGGGCAGAGAAGGGATTCAGACAAGGTGGTAGGACAGGAATCACAGACCGCCAGGGCCAGGACTTGACTCAGAACTGGAAAGCCGCCAGGACCAGGACTTGACTTGGTGCTTGAATGCTGCCAGGGCCAGGACTTGACTTGGCGCTTGAATGCTGCGAGGGCCAGGACTTGACTTGGTGCTTGAATGCCGCCAGGGCCAGGACTTGACTTGGAGCCTCCGGGTCGTGGCGAGCTCTCAACTCGGCCCGGGAACAGTAGACAGCAGTTCTTGATTCTCTCCGGTGGGTTAACTGATGGACCCACCTCAGTGAGGAAACTTTGCAGGCTCGCTTTGGCAAGGTAACTGGGCAGGGTTGCTCCGGTGAGGAAAAGGCGAATTACCAACACTCGCTTCGGCAGAGACTAGGCTTACTCCGGCCAGATGACATCGGCACACCGTACCTTAGATGACTTTGCAGACGCTCCCTTGCCGAACGGCTGAAAGCCAGATACTATAAAGTGCCAGTTCAGCTGAGTGCTAATTGCCTCTAACCACCAAAGTCGAGGGACACGGGAAAACAGGGAATCAACGGTCCGGATCGTAACATAAACAAAGTAAATTTAAAGGGACCTCGATCCGGACCATGGCATTTGTATGAGTTGCTTTGGATTTCAGCACCTGCAGACTTTCTCATGTTCTATGTTCTTTTTGACTTTTCTAGTGTACAATGTGAGAAAGATTTTGACTGTCAAATCTATATATGCTTCTTATAATTTTATAAACTTCTCTCAGGTTTCCACTCAGCTTCTGATACAGTACAGAAAATAATGCAAGTTCGTCCAACTTCTCCTTATAGCTCATACCCTCTAATCTAGGCAGCAACCTGGCAGACCTCTTTCGTAACTTTTTCAAAGTTTTTCAGATACTTCATATAATGGACCAACCAGAACAACACACAGTACTGTAAGTGTGGCCTAGCCAAAGTTTTATACAACTGTAATACACAACAAAGAAGTGGCATACAAACTGAATGAGTATTTTGCATCATAATTTACTGTGTAAAACACCAGCAGCATGCCAGAAATTCGAGTGTCTGGGGGCAGAAGTGAGTGTAGTCACTATTACTGAGGAGAAGGTGCTTGGGAAGCTGAAAGGTCTTTAGATAGATAAGTCACCTGGAGCAGATGGACTACATCCTAGAGTTCTGAAAGGGGTAGCTGAAGCGATTGTGAAGGCATTAGTGATTTTTCAAGAATCACTAGATTCTGGCATAGTTCTAGAGAAATGAAAAACTGCAAATGTCACTCCATTCAAGAGAGGGAACAAAACACAGGAAATTATAGGCCAGTTAGCCTGACTTCAGTGGTTGTAAAGATGTTAGACGATCAAAGATGATATTTTGGGTTATTTAGGGGCACATGATAAAATAGGCTGAAGTCAGCATGATTTCCTTAAGGGGAAATCTTGCCTGCCAAATCTGTTGGAATCCTTTGAAGAAATAACAGGCAGAAGAGACAAAGGAAAATCAGTAGATGTTGTTTACTTAGACTTTCAGAAGCCCTTTGTAAAGTTGTAGCACCTGAGTCTAGTAAATGAGAGAAGGTCCCACAATGTTACAGGAAGGGTGCCAGCATGGATAGAAGTATGGCTAACCGGCAGGAGGCAAAAGGTAGGAATAAAGGTGGCCTTTTCTGATTGATTGTTGGTGACTTGTAGTGTTCTGCAGGGGTTAGTGTTGGGTTTGCTACATCTTACATTATATGTTATTAATCTATATGATAGAATAATGGCTTTATAACCAAGTTTGTGGATGATACAAAGATAGGTGGAGGGGTAGGTAGGGTTGAGGAAGCAGGAAGTTTGCAGAAAGACTTGAACTGATTATGAGAATGGTCAAAGAAGTGGCAGATGGAATATAGTGCAGGGAAGTGTATGGTCATACACCTTGGTAGAAGGAATAAAGGAGTAGAGTATTTTCTAGACTTGGAGAAAATTCAGAAATCAGAGGTGCAGTGGAGCTTGGGAGTCTGACTGCAACATTCCCTAAAGGTTAACTTACATGTTGAGTTTGTGGTAAGGAAAGCCAAATAAAATATTAGCATTCATTTTGTGAGGACCAGAATATAAAAGCAAAGATGTAATGCTGAGGGATTATAAGTTATTGGTCAGACCATATTTAAAGTATTATGAGCAGTCTTCAGCCTATATCTAAGAAAAAATATGCTGTCACTGGCGAGGGTCCAGAGGAGGTTTTGGGCAAATGATCCCAGGAATGCAAGGGTTAATGTATGAGGAACGTTTGATGTCTCTGGGCCTGAACTTGCTGGAATTTAGAAAAGTGAGGGGAAATTCATCGAATATGAGGAGGAGTTGCTTTATCCAGAGGGTGGTCAATCTGTGGAATTCATTGCCACAGACGGCTGTGGAGACTAAATCATTGGGTACATTTAAAGTGGAGGTTGATGGGGTTATTAGTAAGGTTGTCAAGAGTAATGAGAAAATATAGAAGAATGGGGTAGAGAGGGAAATTAAATCAACCATTATAGAATGGCAGAGCAGACTTGATGGACCAAATGGCCTAATTCTGCTCCTATGTCTTATGGTCTTATGGATTACTAACCCATACATCTACTTTTTCATCCAAGTCATTTATATATGTATGCCACAAAACAACAGAGGACCAAGCACTGATCACTGTGGAACACTACTGGTCATGGACCTCCAGCCAGAATTACCCCCTTCCAACACTGCTTTCGATTTTCTATGGACAAGCCAATTCCAAATCCAAACTATCAAGTCACTGTGGATCTCATGCATCTTTCCTTCTGGTTCAGCCACCATGATGTACCTTGTTAAATGCCTTAATAATAAAGTTAATGTAGACAGCATCCACTGCCCTTCCATTACCAAGCACCTTCATTACCTCCTCAAAAAAACTCTCTCTAGTTTGTAAGATATGACCAACCATGCATAAAGCCAGCCTAGCTGTCCCTAATCATTCCATGTTTTCCAAATGTGCATAAATCCTACCCCCAAGAATCCCTCCAGCAGCCACTCTATCACTGATGTGAGGTTCACTGGGCTGTATTTTCCTCAATTATCCATATTTCCTTCTTGAACAAAGGACACCATTGGCTCTTCTCCTGTCCTTTAAAATATCATATTTTGTTGGTGCTGATACAAAAATCTCTGTAGAGGTCTAAGCGATCTCCTTCAGTAACCTGAGATAATCCTGGGGAATTGTCCACATTAATGCTCTTCAGAAGACTTAGCACCATGTCCTTTTTGATCTTAGAATGTCCTAGCACATTAGCATGCCCCAAACTGCTCTCACTATCCTCCCTATACTTCTCCATGGTGAATACTGATTCAAAGTACTCATCTCATGCCTTGCCCACATTCTCTGACTCACCCCCGCCCTATCCTTAAATTTTATTTTTATGTCAGTATAAGATGCCCTGGAATTCTCTTTAATCTAACTTACCAAGGACAATTTATGGTCCCTTTTGCACCCCTTATATACTGTTTGAGTTTATTCTTGCCATCATCATATTCCTCAGTGACTATGTCAGATTTTAGCCTCCTCAGCCACATATATGCAATCATGACAGAGTCTGCAAATGCTGGAAATCCAAAGCAATGCACACAAAATGCTAAAGGAACTCAGAAGGCCAGGCAGCATTTATGGAAAACAGTAAACAGTCAATGTTTCAGACCGTGACCGTTCTTCCAGACTAGAAAGGAAGGGGGAAAATGCCTGAATAACATGGAAGGAGGAGGAGAAAGAGGGTAGCTGGAAAGTGATAGGAGAAGCCAAGTGGGTGGAAAAGTCAAAGCAGTAGAAGAAAGAACGTTATAGAAGAGGAGAGTGGACAATAGGAGAAAGGGAAGGAGAAGACCCGGAGGAAGTAATAGACAGGTGAGAAGGAGTGAAAGGTCAGGGTGGGGAATGGGGGGGAGTGGGGTAGTGTGCAGAATTTGTTCACCGGAAGGAGAAATCGATATTTATGCCATCAGATTGGAGGGTACCCAGATGGAATATAAGGTGCTGTTCCCCCACCCTGAGGATGCCTCATCTTGGCACAAGAGATCAACATGTCAGAATGTGAATGGGAACCAGAATTAAAATGTTAGACACATTGTAAATTTGAGGACAGCTTCATCAAGCACCTCCACACCATCTGCCACAAGCATGATTTCTCAGTGGCCAAACATTTTTCCCACAATTCTCCCACAGCCCTTCATCCTTGCCATTCCCAACATCCTCTGCTCCCGTCAGATTAACAAACTCGTTCTCCACTCTATCTTGACAAATACAGTACTGTGCAAAGGCCTTGGGCACCCTAGCTACATGCAGTATATGTGCCTATGACTATTGTACATTCACAATTCACAATTCTAAATTCTCAATCTCTCTCATTATGCAAGTTTCCCTTACCTTGCTACCATTGCGCTTCCTCCTTACTGGACTATGCCAGTCCTCAACTTCCATCAGCTTGTCTTTAAGCAAACTCCCAAAGGTGGACTTCCCAGTGATTGCTGTTCCCAAATAACTCTCCCTGGCTTCTGTCTAAAAATACCATAGATTGCCTTTTTTCATTATAGTACTTGCACACAAGGTCCAGACTTTATGCATAACTATCTTAACACATTATGATCACGGGTCCCTAAATGCTCTTACACTGAAAGATTGTCATAAAGAGGGCGCTGGCAGTGGACCCAAATGCAAGACACAGACACTGAAGTACTAGGAGCAGGACTAGGACTAGAGTCAAGCAAGCAAGGGAAGTGGGGAAGAAAGGATGCTGGACATTGGTACAGGCCCTGGACGAGACTAGGATGCAGGGCCTGGGCTAGGACATGGACAAGAAACATGGAACCCGGTCAAGGAACTAGGAACAAGGAGCCTGGACTAGTGACACGGAACTCCGGAAACAGAGCCATGGTCTTGGTTGGGACTCAGAACCTGAGTCTTGACTCAGAACCGGAAACCAGGTCTAGGCTAGGACTCGGGACTAGGATCCTGGCAAGGACAGGACGTGGCTACAGAACAAGACATGGAACTCCTGCACAGGCCGAAGCACATGGACTGGACGAGAACACAAAGCCTTGACTTGGACAGGACGAGGTTCTTGGACGTGGCTTGGCCAGAACAAGAGACTCCTGGACAGGACGAGGGAACCCCAGCACCAGGCTGGGCGAGGTACTCCTGGGCTGGGCAAGGCACATGGACAGGATGAGAACACGAAGCCTTGAGTTGGTCGAGGGAGACAGAAACACAGAGCCTTGGTCGAGGGAGACAGGAACGCAGAGTCTTGGTCAAGGGAGACAGGAATGCAGAACCTTGATCGTGGGAGAACAGGAACATGGAACACAGAGCTGGGACCCCTCCTTGGGAACAGGACTTGGAACCTGGGCTCTACACAGAGTCAGGACCCCTCCTAGGGAGGAGGACATAGGGCCAGGACTCATACACAGAACACTGAGGGACAGATCTTCACTCAAGGTAGTGGCAAACAGCCGGACCTACCCAGCAGAGGCAACGGCACAAAGAGACGGTTCCCAACACAAGGTAACGGCAAATGGCTGGACCTACCTAGCGAAGGCGTGGACACAGAGACAGTTCCCAACTTAAGGTAGCAGCAAATGGCCGGACCTACCTAGCGAAGGCGAGGACAGAAAGAGACAGTTCCAAACAATGGAAGACAGTTCCTTATCTAGACACAGCAAGGCCCTGGTCTTTCCCTGGCGGTTGAACCTGACGGTGTTGCAGGTGAGAACACAGGTGAAGGTAGCAGGCGAGGTTTTAGAAGGAAGGGGAAGGGGAGGGAACAGTCCAGCCCAAGATGGGAATCATGTGCCTCAATTACTGCACACAACAGGACAAGGGAAAACTGGAAAACCTGGAATAGTCATAGTCATAGTCATAGTCATAGTCATACTTTATTGATCCCGGGGGAAATTGGTTTTCATTACAGTTGCACCATAAATAATAAATAGTAATATAAATAGTAATAGTAATACTACTATTAGTAAATAGTAATAGTCATAGAAATAATAAATAGTAATAGAAAAATAGTAATAAACAGTTAAACAGTGATATGTAAATTATACCAGTAAATTATGAAATAAGACCAGGACCAGCCTATCGGCTCAGGGTGTCTGACCTTCCAAGGGAGGAGTTGTAAAGTTTGATGGCCACAGGCAGGAATGACTTCCTATGACACTCTGTGCTGCATCTCGGAGGAATGAGTCTCTGGCTGAATGTACTCCTGTGCCCACCCAGTACATTATGTAGTGGATGGGAGACATTGACCAAGATGGCATGCAACTTAGACAGCATCCTCTTTTCAGACACCACCGTGAGAGAGTCCAGTTCCATCCCCACAACACCACTGGCCTTACGAATGAGTTTGTTGATTCTGTTGGTGTCTGCTACCCTCAGCCTGCTGCCCCAGCACACAACAGCAATCATGATAGCACTGGCCACCACAGACTCGTAGAACATCCTCAGCATCGTCTGGCAGATGGTAAAGGACCTCAGTCTCCTCAGGAAATAGAGACAGCTCTGACCCTTCTTGTAGACAGCCTCAGTGTTCTTAGACCAGTCCAGTTTATTGTCAATTCGTATCCCCAGGTATTTGTAATCCTCCACCATGTCCACACTGACCCTCTGGATGGAAACAGGGGTCACCAGTACCTTAGCTCTCCTCAGGTCTACCAGCAGCTCCTTAGTCTTTTTCACATTAAGCTGCAGATAATTCTGCTCACACCATGTGACAAAGTTTCTTACCGTAGCCCTGTACTCAACCTCATCTCCCTTGCTGATGCATCCAACTACGGCAGAGTCATCCGAAAACTTCTGACGATGACAAGACTCTGTGCAGTAGTTGAAGTCCGAGGTGTAAATGGTGAAGAGAAAGGGAGACAAGACAGTCCCCTATGGAGAATAAGGAACGATAGACCGCTCCGTGAACCAGAATGCGGACTTCACAGAACGGACCATGACAAAGATATGTCACTCGTCCAGTCATAGTCATAGTCATAGTCATACTTTATTGATCCCGGGGGAAATTGGTTTTCGTTATAGTTGCACCATAAATAATTAAATAGTAATTAAAGCATAAATAGTTAAATAGCAATATGTAAATTATGCCAGGAAATAAGTCCAGGTCCAGCCTATTTGCTCAGGGTGTCTGACCCGCCAAGGGAGGAGTTGTAAAGTTTGATGGCCACAGGCAGGAATGACTTCATTTCCCAAAACAAGGTCCAGTATTGTCTCTCCTCTAGCCGGTCTACCCACATAAATTTTTCAAACTACCCTCTTTGATACACCAAATAAATTCTACCCCATTTAAACCTCTTGCACAATGGAAATTCCTATCAATATTGGGGAAGTTAAAGTCGCCACTACAACAGGGGCTTGTTGCTTTTATATCTTTCCATAATCCGTGTACAGAATCCATTTCTCCAGTTAGCCTTTGTGAGCTTTATTATTTAATTCCATCAAAGTGACTGCACCATTCTCAATTTTGAGCTCTACCTTCAGTGGATTAGTCCACCAGTATGTCCCCTCTGACTGTAGCTATGACACTCTGAATAGTCATGCAACTCCTCCACATCTGATACCCACCTTTCCATCATGTCTAAAACATCTAATCCCGGGAACTTTAAACTAATAGTCCTGTCCCTCATACAAAGTCTTTGTATTGGTCACAACACTATAGTTTAATGTACTGACCTAGATCTTAAGTTCATCTTCCTTATGCATAATAGTCAATGATTTGAAATAAACACTCCTCAGGTCACCAGTCCCACCATGTCCATGAACATGGTTCTGCCTATTCTTCATTTCAGACTTGGCTAAGGAGACAACGGTGTGAAGCTACCATCTGTGGGATTATGACTGAACACATCTAAGGCAGAATCCTACCAAAACTCAATGATACCCTAGAACCAGGGTTTACTGGTTGGTCTCGTGCCGTCGTGAGGCCAGTGAGAAATACCATTGCTACTGGCCTGGAGCGTGAGTGGACGGGTGTCACCTCCACACCTGCAGGTGGATTTAGACCATCTTGAGACAGGTTAGTTCTAACCTACTTACTGGTCATAACATCTATCTTCCTCCCAATCCCTCCTCTTGTTGCCACCGGTTGCTCTGGTTCCCACACCCCTGCCACTCTATCTTAAACACTCGGTACATCAGAAGAGGATAAATGGATTGAGCCTCTTCCTTTCGAAAAGAGAAAGCTGGGAGGTAAGTTATACATCACTGATCAACATCCTGACATTAACTCTTCTTTCACTCTGGTAGACATTTTGAATGCTTGAACCTGAGTCTTCATAAAATATCTGACTGTGATCATCTAGGTGAAGGAATGTGTTTTAAGTTAAAAAAAAACACTGACATCTGGGAAAGAAAGCTGCCATTCTTACCCAGTATATGACTCCATGCCCAATAACCAACCACCCTCTGCCCTTCCTCCTAAGTGGCAAATAGAAATGAGCAATAAATGTTGCATTTGTGAATGATCTGCATACCGTATAAGTACAAAGTTCGTCCATTATTTTAAACATTTATCAACTCATCTACTGTCTACCTCCCTCTGTGTGATCAAGCCCTCTTGATCGGCTTATCCATCTGGCTGTAAGACTGTTGGGTTTCTTCTGAACCTTTAGCAATATTAAGCATAAAGTTAGGGTTTATAAATGGATGCCAAGGATTCCAAATGAAGGTTAACCATTTTGTTTGGCTGTAAATCATTACCAAACAATTGAAAATGTATTTATTAACAGAGATGGTTGTTGTAACATTATAAAAGAAACATCTCAATAGGTCTACACAGGTTTAGACAGTATTTCACTAATTCCTCCTCATCTATCCTCAATAACATCTCATTCATGACCCATTTGCCTGGAAAATGGCCTCCCTATGTTTACCTTTCAGAATCTTTTCATAACCTTTAAGACCTCCAACAGGTCACTCTTCTATTTTTCTCGAAGAAAGACCTTCAACTCTTCCTACTCTAGTAAACTTTTACCATATCTAATGCCACTATGTAACATTCAGGTTATGCCATACTATTTACATACTGACTTCCTGATGAAGGGAAGACATTGATTGCATCACCAGAAACAGTGATCTAGCCTTAAGAAAGGTATGCAGATAAATACTTGAAGAGTTAGAAGTTGCAATATCAAGTTGAAATGGCCGCTCAGTGAGTCATTCTAGGCATATTGGACTAAAGATGTTTTTATCATGTAAACTTCTATCAGTTATCCTAAGCTTATTTCTTTTTATTAGAAAGAATAATCACTCATGAGTCACCTCAGCATTTGAAACAACAGGAAGTCACCTAAAATTGCAAAAGCAAAGTGAAGGATGCGAATGGGTCCACATGCATAACTGCTGTATTTGGCACTTTATTCTGGTTTGGTAATCTAGCCGAGCAGCTGCTCTGCACAGGTAGTGAGGAGTCATGGGAAGGTTGGCCAAGATGACCTTTGGCAAATGGAGGAACTACTGCAAATCCACAAAACTACCTGTGCAAGATATTCAGTGTGAACTCACTGGGTAGTGATACTATGGCAAGAATAGATGTTAATGACCGCTTCCAAGTGTGTTGATTAGTAACTGAATATTTAAAGAAAGCGCTGGTCCAGGGAAAGAGAAACAAGAGACAAACTCAGTGAAGGCTTGATTTCAGGTCACTACCTTATTTGGAGGCTTGAATTCAAAGCTTCCTCCAACTCATTATCCTTTGAATTGATGAGCAGTGGTCCAATTTGTCAATCGGAGAGAAGTTTCTGGAAGGCCACAATAGGGATGGAGCTAATGCCCATCAGCAAGTCAGAGCAGCGATAGTTCTGCCCTGATACTTCAATAGCAGCCAGTGAAGGCATAGATTGATTGTTCTGACCAAGGGAGCGAAGATGGCATCACCCTAGGCAGGAGGTCGACCTTTATGAAGACCACAGGATCCTGGACTCTGGAAGGCCAGCACTGTGAGTGCCCCAAGCATAGTGTTGAGAAGTGGACAGATAATTAGCACCCTAGTTAGTTGCATGATAAAATGGGTGCGTGAGCATGTGAATGAAGTTGAGTTTGCACTGGGTCGGATCTTGGCATTTTGTTCATCCTGAAGATATAAGTCACATTAGCAGGATATTAGTTGATGTGACAACACCCCTAGCTTCGGCAACTTAATCACTTGGCTCTGTAAATAGTGCTCATATTTCAAACTATTATACATGCTGCTCAAAAAGAGAAATTCTAAGGTAAATTTCTTATCCTCCTAGTCTTTACCCTCCTTATCTCTGTAACCTCCTACACTTCTACATTTCACCTGTTCAGGCTGTGTGCCAGCTTTAAAGCTTTAAAACAGGAACACAGCACATTTCCTACCAATGTTAATATAGGATGCGTAGAATGTCTGTTTATTAAAGTATCCATGTACAAGAAGTCAAATTTAATTACCTGCTTGCACAGCTGCTCCTATATTAGTTTTCTGTGCTTTCCCAAATTGCCTTCACACCACCAGTGACGAGAATACCTTCACCTTTGTAGACCTAGTTAGTCAGTTATGTGAATATAATAGATACTAATTCAAGCAAAATGCCAGTCTTCAGCTTATTGTAAATTGCAACAGTAAATGGAATTGAAAAGCGCAGTCTGGCCCACATACTAGGAGAAATGGTTTCCAAAATGGTGACCATATGTTAAGACAAAGGGTTATATTATTGGCCTGCATCACTGCAGGCAATTACTGGCTTAAGGAATATGTACCATTGTAAAAGAAAGTTCAGGGAAGTTTGCAATTAGTTTGCCAGTATTCAGAGGTGTCACCCATTGTAGAAGTGCAGTTCAAAAGAAACATTGTCAACTCGAAACATTAAAGTAAACATGCCATTATAACTATTGAAATTGTATTGAATCACCTTTTGCTAGCTTTGATCTTAAGAGGATAAAAATATGATGAAATTTTGAGTTTTGGAGACTACAGTGAGGTTCTCCAGAAGAATATGGTGACATATTGATTTCTGTATCACAAGCCACACTGTATCAGTGTCTCTCTGGTAAGTTTGATCATAGTCATAACATTTGGAGAGCTGAGCTGATAGGTATAACAGGTGTGTGGTGTGTATACATGTGTTTGTTTGTAAAGGACCAGTTAGAACGTTAGGTAGCTTGCTGAGACAAAGCCACCTGTTGTGGTTACTGACTGACTACTCAGGACACCAGAGAGTGCATTTATGCATGTTTAGGGGGAATTGTATAGTAGTATACATATTTGTTTGTGTGTTTTTAAAAATAAAATTTAAACCTTGGTGTAAGAGAGTTTTATAAGAAAGGGAATCAAGTCAAGTCAAGTCACTTTTTATTGTCATTTCAACCGTAACTGCTGGTACAGAACATAGTAAAAATGAGACAATGTTTTCCAGGACTATGGTTCTACATGAAACAATACAAAAACTACACTGAACTATGTAAGAAAAAAACACAAAAACTACACTAGACTACAGACCTATCCAGGACTGCATAAAGTGCACAAAACAGTGCAGGCACTACAATAAATAATAATAAATAATAAACAAGACAGTAGGCACAGTAGAGGGCAGTAGGCTGGTGTCAGTCCAGGCTCTGGATATTGAGGAGTCTGATGGCTTGGGGGAAGAAACTGTTACATAGTCTGGTTGTGAGAGCCCGAATGCTTCGGTGCCTTTTTCCAGATGGCAGGAGGGAGAAGAGTTTATATGAGGGGTGTGTGGGGTCCTTCATAATGCTGTTTGCTTTGTGGATGCAGCTTGTGGTGTAAATGTCTGTGATGGCGGGAAGAGAGACCCTGATGTTCTTCTCAGCTGACCTCACTATCCACTGCAGGGTCTTGCGATCCGAGATGATACAATTTCCGAACCAGGCAGTGATGCAGCTGCTCAAGATGCTCTCAATACAACCTCTGTAGAATGTGGTGAGGATGGGGGGTGGGAGATGGACTTTTCTCAGCATTTGCAGAAAGTAGAGACGCTGCTGGGCTTTCTTTGCTATGGAGCTGGTGTTGAGGGACCAGGTGAGATTCTCCACCAGGTGAACATCAAGAAATTTGGTGCTGTTAACAATCTCCATGGAGGAGTTGTCGATGTTCAGCGGTGAACTCTCTTGTCCTGTTCTTGACAAGTTGATGTAGCTTGTTGACAAGCTACATTAGCAAGTGTATTGATGACATCACTGTGGCTAAGACCATCACTACATGCACTAACCAGAAGTCATGGATGACCGCGGAGGTGCGTGGGCTGCTGAGGACCTGTGACTCCGCCTTCAGGGCAGGCGACAAGGCAGCCCTAACAACAGCGAGGGCCAAACTGTCCCAGGCCATCAGAGAGGCAAAGCGTGCACACGCCCAGTGAATCCACAGCCACTTCCAGGACAGCGGCGACACGCGGCGCATGTGGAAGGGCATTCAGGACATCACCAAATACAGGACAACATCATCTGACTGTCCCGGTGATGCCTCCCTTCCAGATGTGCTGATCAACTTCTACGCTCGGTTTGAGGCGGATAATAATGTGGTGACAAGGAAGACCACCCCTCCTCCAAGTGACCAGGTGCTGTGTCTTACCATGGCCGATGTGAGGAGAACCCTGCACAGGGTCAACCCATGGAAGGCTGCTGGACCAGACAATATTCCTGGCAGAGTGCTTAGAGGATGTGCAGACCAGCTAGCAGAGATTCTCACTGACATCTTCAACATCTCCCTGAGCAGCGCCGTCGTTCCTACGTGCTTCAAGGCCACCACCATCGTCCCCGCGCCGAAGAATTCTTCAGTGTCCTGCCTCAACGACTACCGTCCCGTTGCACTCAATCCATCATCATGAAGTGTTTCAAGAGGCTCATCATGAGGCACATCAAGACCCTGCTGCCCCCCTCACTGGACCCCTGCAGTTCATGTACCATCCCAACCGTTCATCAGACGACACTATTGCCTTCACCCTCCACCTGGCCCTAACCCACCTGGACAAAAAAGACACATACGTTCGAATGCTGTTCATAGACTTCAGTTCAGCATTCAACACAGTCATTCCTCAGAAACTGATTGGAAAGCTGAGCCTACTGGGCCTGAACACCTCCCTCTGCAACTGGATCCTAGACTTCCTGACTGGGAGACCTCAGTCAGTCCGGATTGGAAGCAGCACCTCCAACACCATCACACTGAGCACGGGGGCCCCCTCGGCTGTGTGCTCAGTCCACTGCTGTTCATTCTGCTGACCCACGACTGTGCTGCAACACACAGCTCGAACCACATCATCAAGTTCGCCGATGACACAACCGTGGTGGCTCTCATCAGCAAGAGCAATGAGTCAGCATACAGAGAGGAGGCGCAGGGGCTAACGGACTGGTGCAGAGCCAACAACCTGTCTCTGAATGTGAACAAAACAAAAGAGATGGTTGTTGACTTCAGGAGGACACGGAGCAACCACTCTTAATACAATAGGCATCATGAGTTCAGTGACACAGAAGTGGAAGAATGCAGTGGAAATATTCTGTGGTTTTAAATATGGACTGTTCAATTTTATATTTTGCTTAGTATGGGAATTCATTTGGAAATATTTGCGGGGGAGGTTATACCCATGTGTATCTATTGGGATGGCACTCATTGAGATAAGACAATGGCAACTCGAAACTCCTGACAACTTCAGCCAGCCCTTGACACTGATTACTACTGTCCATAACCTCTTCACCACTAATGAGAAGCAGAGCATTTTGTCTGGGCATCCTCACTTAAAGTCATTTGTGGAATTCAGGATACTGACACAATCGCAAAGGAATGGTTGAAATTCACCAGGTGCATCCAAAAGATATACTGTATACATGTGTACTGACAAACATGAATGCCTAAGGAATACGTGGGATGGGATGGCCCAGGAACTGTGGGATGGTACGTAGGCATCCAGCAAGAATGTCAGGAATGAGGAAAGATATTGCTTAAGGGAGAATTGAGGCAGCGAGTGGGGAGAGGTGAGAGTAACTAGTGAATGATAATGTCAGTGGTTCAGACAGCTGACGAGCCCATTCTGGATTATGCAGAGTGTATAGACCAAATACACTGTGTATAGAACTACAAAATTTAATTGATATAGTTGTTGAAGAAAGTGAAAAAATGGGTCTATCTATCAATTGCAAAAAGACAGAATGTACGGTGATATCCAAAATGAAGGAGAATCCTATCGGCAGGTTGAGAATAAACAGAGAAGACATAAAACAAGTACAAATCTTTTAATATTTAGGAAACTGGGTAACATCAGATGGCAGGTGCAACATGGACATTAAAAGAAGAATAGGGATGGCAAAAGACACCCTTACGAGAATGAAGAGTATACTGACCAATACTAAACTAGGCATGACAACCCGCCTCAGAGTACGAAATGTTATGTTTATCCAGTTATGTTATATGGCTCAGAATGTTGGACAATATCTAGTAACATGAGGAAACGAATTGAAGCAGCAGCGATATGGTTTTTGAGGAGGATGCAAAGAATATCATGGACAAAATGAATATCTAACGAGAATGTCATGAACAGAGCAAACACAAAAAGATAAATAATGTATGAGATCATGAAAAGGCAACGTAACTTCATTGGACATGTGATTAGGAAAGAGGAGTTAGAATGCACGGTAATTATGGGAAAGATTGAAGGGAAGAAAGCAAGAGGAAGACAAAGACAAATGATGATGGAGACAGCAGCCAGAGAACTGGAAATGAATACCAATGAATTGATCCACTTGAGCCGAAACAGGAGTGTGTGGGCCATGGCAGTCAAAGCTCAAACTCGGCATGGCAACTGATGATGATGATGATGATAGACTCAATGTGTGAAGAATACTCAGGGATAGACAGTCCAGGGAGGGATGATCCAGCCTTCCTGAAAATGTTGAAGCAAGGTCTGAGCTCAAGCCAGCAAGAAGTTTTAGAATTGGGGATAGCAGTGGGATCAGACTACTCTGAGATAGTATCATGGGCTGGGAGATATAGCGGAGGAGGGGGAAGAAAAGTCGTACAGTGGCTATAGTGGATGTAGTTGCTGTGAAGGCAAAGAGGACTTACTTTGTGTGCCAGCAAACAGGGCATCTAGCAAGGAACTGCCAGAATAGACATAGAAAGGGTAAAGGAGGTGATTTGTTACAGTACTGGCCTCTCAGGCCATAAAAATTATGCCTCTCAGTCCTAAAAATCAACTAGCAAAACAGACAGAAATCACAGCAGTGCCCTCTCTGTCCGATTTGACTGCTGACCAGATCATAGTGCATGTGAGACAGCATCCATGTCAGACAAACAGCTGGAGGCAGCCTCCACTGGCAGCATAGGTCACCCACAGATATATACAAGAGGTTTATTAAGGGCCGGCAATGTGAAATTTTAGTAGACCCAAGGTTCTCAGTATCAATAACTGATTTACCATTCCCCATGACTGGAGAGGTGATTTACCTCACCTCTGCAGGAGTGAAATAAGGAGGGCAAAGAGGAGTGAGCCTCAGGTTATTGAGATTGATGCACTGCAGCTTCCTGTGAATTCTTGGATTTGCCCGAACAGTGGGGGTACTCTCCTAGAGACAGACACACTAAGTAAGCCAGGTGCCATCTTAGATTCAGAGAAGGGAGAAATAACATGGACAACTCAGGGACAGAGAACTCGTGTGACCCAGCGAGTAGACGACATGGTCCACAGAGAGACAGCAACCACAAGCAGTGGTAGGAGACAGGACAATGGTCACGAATCATGTCAGGAGGTCCCAAAGGTAGTGACCAAACACCGACAAGAAGTGTTAAAGGATGTGCAGCTTCCTGCAAGAGGTAGCAGTAATTAATGTAGAGACACACCAGAAAGGTGATAGTAGCAAGCAGGAAGATAATGAGAGTACATATCATTGAGCAAAGGAACACGAGTCGACAGAAATTGCACGTATGGAGAAAGAAACTACTGGAGCCAATTCAATAAGATCATGCAGAGATGTAAATGACCATTGTAACCCGGTTCAGACAATGAGAATCGGAGCAAAGCAGCAGCAACATAGCGCTGATCAGAGAGAGCCAGTGTGAGAGAAGGTAGTCCTCCCACAGAAAGGTGATCAAGTCATGGTAAGGGAAGTGCTTGAAAAGGTAGGGTTCGCTCCCAGCTGGGTAGGACAACTGGTGGTGTTCTGAACAAGTGGCATCTGTGTTTGGGTCAAATCACGGTGAGGCAGCTAATGGAAACATTGCACTTAGGTTAAACAGTATGACTCACCTTCCCGTTGCCCTCACAGAGAGAAGAAATCACCACATCCACCCAGTGTCATTATAGAGAAGCAAAGTGATGTACACCAGCCTACTGCGTCACAGCTGACCATAGTTGATGAAAGCAGACCGGAGGATAAAAGAGAGTGGAAACACGAATGCAGAAGAGTGTGTCAGCAATCTGTGAATAAAGTATTAAAGTGTAACAGTACCAATACTTTGTAATGAAGGCTGGTTCAGGAAGGTAGATGATTAGTTATATTGATCAGGATAGAATGATATTGGGAAAATAGATGGGAGGGGATCTCAGTTATGTCAGAGACATGAAGTTGCACAGTATTGATGGAAAGGTAGACTGAGAAAGAGAAGAAATTGCAAACAATGCCTGAAGTCAGCCACACCAGCCTGGAAAGAGAGTGGACACAAATGAGCTGGACCCTTTCAGTGGCTGGGCCAATGATCATAGGGACAGTCCAGGAGTGGCTGCCTCCAGGCTGAGGCCCTTGCAGCCAGTTCAGTATAGATCACCTCAGACCATCCTGTAGATCGATCAATGGGACAGAGAATTGTTGTCAGATTTTTCTGATAATCCACTGTCATGGCATGGAACGTGATCTGTTGCCTGTGAACCTGAAACAAGGTTACCTTGCTGTGCCCACTGCTCACAGAGTAACTACCAACAGCCAGCTCTGATAGCTTCAGTTATCAGAGAATAAAGGGGCGAAGATAAGGCAGTGATTAAACTGCAATGGGCCAGCAGGGAAGGAGGAGGCAAACACACAAATGACAAAGCCGCGTTTTAAAGAAGTTATGTGAGGCAAGGACCAGTCTTTAGTTCTTATTGTAAATTGCAAGCAGTAAAGTGAAGTTAAAACCACAGATTAAGAGATATGGTTTGCAAAATGGTAATCATGATACATTTGCATAAACATCTACAAAAATCACTCCAGGCAATTATGGGTTGAAGAAATTAGCACCTTTGCAAGTAAGTTCAGGGAAATTTGCAATTAGTTTGTCTCAGCACAGGTATCTGAACATTCAGACGTGTCTTCCAATGCAGAAATGTGGTTCATTGTCAACCCAAACTATTGAAGTAAACAATGTCATTATAATGATTGAAATTGTATTGAATCACCTGCTGTTACCTTTGATGTGAAAGGCATAACATGTGATGTATTTTTCAGTTTCGGAGACTCTACTGTAAGGTTCTCCAGAAGAATGTCTGCTTGTGGTGACAACTTAAATCTTCTCTATCTCCTGCTTCACTGTCCCTCTAGTGACTTTGGTCACACCACCAACAATGGAAATGTCTTCACGTTTGCTAATTTTATGTTTAAAAATTACCTAACTAAACCATCATCCTTCAAAGGAGCACTTTTTTCTCTTAGCCTGATATGTTGTGTATGACATAAACAGTATTCTATGTCCATCATCTACTCTCCCAACACCTACACCCAGCCCAGACTACTCCTACACTTACACTCTCAACACCTACACCTACCACAGACCTCAACATCCTGTCTTGTTCCCCTCCTCCAGCCAGTCCATCTACCCATCACCCACACACACTTTCCGCTAATCCCCCTCCCCGGTGTTCGCACCTGTCCACCTCACCTCCCATATTTGGTTCCATGTTCCACCTTCCTCACTATCAGATCCCGACATCTGCTGCCCTCTGTCACCTCCACGTATCACCTCCCAGCTTCTGTCACTATTTCCGCTCATCCCTCCTACATCTGCCTATTATCCCTCCTCACCTGGATCCATCTGTCACTTGTTCTTTAACAGATTTGACATTGTGGCCCCTGCCCATCCCCCACATGAGCCATCTGTTGTCGGCCCCCAACCAACACATATTCCACTCTCCCCTCCTACCCCTCCTCACAGTCCCCCACCCTGCTCTCATGACTATACCCCTTCCCCACACGAAACCACCACGGTGGGCTTCAAAGCTGAACAGGTGAGAAGACAGCTGAAACGTCTCAACCCAATCAAGGCTGCAGGACCGGATGGTGTCAGTACCAGGGTGCTCACAGCCTGTGCCCCTCAACTATGTGGAGTACTTCCCCATGCATTCAACCTGAGCCTGAGGCTCTAGAGGGTTCCTGAACTGTGGAAGACATCCTGCCTCGTCCCTGTGCCGAGGACACTGCACCCCAGTGGTCTCAATGACTACAGACCGGTGGCATTGACCTCCCACATCATGAAGACCCTGGAGAGACTTGTTTTGGAGCTGCTCCGGCCTATGGTCAGGCTACACTTAAATCCCCTCTGGTTCGTCTACCAGCCCCGACTAGGAGTTGAGGATGCCATCGTCTACCTGCTGAACCGCGTCTACGCCCACCTGGACAAGCCAGCGAGCACTGTGAGGGTCATGTTTTTTGACTTCTCCAGTGCGTTCAACACCATCCGCCCTGCTCTGCTGGGGGAGAAGTTGACAGCGATGCAGGTGGATGCTTCCCTGGTATCATGGATTCTTGATTACCTGACTGGCAGACCACAGTACGTGTGCTTGCAACACTGTGTGTCCGACAGAGTGATCATCAACACTGGGGCTCCACAGGGGACTGTCCTGTCTCCCTTCCTCTTCACCATTTACACCTCGGACTTCAACTACTGCACAGAGTCTTGTCATCTTCAGAAGTTTTTGGATGACTCTGCCATAGTTGGATGCATCAGCAAGGGAGATGAGGCTGAGTACAGGGCTACGGTAGGAAACTTTGTCACATGGTGTGAGCAGAATTATCTGCAGCTTAATGTGAAAAAGACTAAGGAGCTGGTGGTAGACCTGAGGAGAGCTAAGGTACCGGTGACCCCTGTTTCCATCCAGGGGGTCAGTGTGGACATGGTGGAGGATTACACATACCTGAGGATACGAATTGACAATAAACTGGACTGGTCAAAGAACACTGAGGCTGTCTACAAGAAGGGTCAGGGCCGTCCCTATTTCCTGAGGAGGCTGAGGTCCTTTAACATCTGCCAGACGATGCTGAGGATGTTCTACGAGTCTGTGGTGGCCAGTGCTATCATGTTTGCTGTTGTGTGCTGGGGCAGCAGGCACCAACAGAATCAACAAACTCATTCGTAAGGCCAGTGATGTCGTGGGGATGGAACTGGACTCTCTCATGGTGGTGTCTGAAAAGAGTGTCTGAGTTGCATGCCATCTTGGGCAATGTCTCCCATCCACTACGCAATGTACTGGGTGGGCACAGGAGTACATTCAGCCAGAGACTCATTCCACCGAGATGCAGCACAGAGCGTCATAGGAAGTCATTCCTGCCTGTGGCCATCAAACTTTACAACTCCTCCCTTGGAGGGTCAGACACCCTGAGCCAATAGGCTGGTCCTGGACTTATTTCATAATATACTGGCATAATTTACATATTACTATTTAACTATTTATAGTTCTATTACTATTTATTATTTATGGTGCAACTGTAACAAAAACCAATTTCCCCCGGGATCAATAAAGTATGACTATGACTATGACTATCGTTGCATTATCACCCTCCCCTCACTTTTTTATTCTAGCAACTTTCAAACCAGATGAACGGTCTCAACTTGAAGAATCAACAGTTGATATTACTGTACAGTTGCTGCCTAAATTCCTCCAGAAACTTGTGTATTATTCCAGATTCCAGCACCTGCAGTCTCCTCCTTTTCCTTCCTCACCATCTACAGAAGCTATTTGCTAATACCAGAGGGCATCCTTTGAAAATAAATGGAGGAAAGTTTAGGGGAGGTGTCAGAGGTAGGATTTTTTTACTCAGAATTGTAAATGCACAGAATGCACTGCCGGGGGTTGTGGTTGAGTTTAAACATTATGGTCATTTAAGAGGCTCATGGATGAAAAAAAACTGAAGGGTTGTGGGCTGTGTAGAAAGGAGGGGTTAGTTTGATCGTGGAGTAGGTTTAGATACAGTAGGTCGGTACAACTTCAGGACCAAAGGGTCCATACTGTGCTGTGCTGTTCTACATGAATTTTCTCAATAAAGAGTACAGACTGCACAGTTTGATAGGCACACGAATTTAAGGAAAATGGAGGGTTATAGACATTGTGTAGGTCGGAGGGATTAGCTTTGGTTTTTTTTTTTGTTTACGTTTTAGCTGGTTTGGTACAACGTTGTGGGCCAAAGGACCTGTTCCTGTACTGCACTGTTCTATATTCTATGTACAATTCCCAAAGCCAATTGGGAATCCATGTGAACAATCTCTAATTGACATTTACATTGAAACTGAACTGGCTTGATCTCGAGGCATTTGTTAGGTGCTGATTTCAGTTAGGATGTAGAGCATAGAAACAGTGCAACACAGCACAGGCATTTGGCCCATTGTGTTGTGTAGACCTTTTAACCTACACTAAGGTCAATCTAACTCTTCCCTCCTGCATAGCCCTCCATTTTACTTTCATCCATATGCTATCTAAGAGTCTTTTAAATGTCCCTATTGTGTCTGCATCTACCAACACCCCTGGTAGTGCGGTCCATCCACTCTCTGTGTAAAAACCTACTCCCCTATGAATGCATTTCACCCACTTACCACTATCTGTATAAGAAACCTACCTTTGACATCTCCATGATACTTTCGTCCAATCACCTTAAAATTATGCCCTCTCGTATTACTCATTTCCACGCTGGGAAAAGGGCGCTGGCTGTCAACTCCGTTTATGTCTCTCATCATCTTATACAAAGCAAATATTAATTGTTGGTTAACTCTTGCTGCTGCCAGATCATTGCAATTTTCTCAAAAGTAGAATTTATGGAAGTTCATGGCTGATATAAATGGTAACATGCCTAGTACAGCATAAATCTGTAAAAAGAAATGCTTCAGTTTTTCTCATGGATATATTGTCAGTAAATGATCAAAAGTTTAATCTTTGAAATAACTTAATTTACTTTGTCCTAAGGAGACATCAATAATTCAACAGTTCCATTTAATATCAGAGAATATATACAATATGCAGTCTGAAATTCTTGTTCTTCGCAGACATCCATGAAAACAGAAGATTGTCCCAAAGAATGAGTGACAGGGTAAAAATGTTAGAACCCCTGCCCTACTGACTGCCCTACTGATCCCCCACGCACAAATAGTAGCAAAGTTTGCCCCTCCCCTCACCCATTTATGTCAGCAAAAAAAAACACCAGCAGCCTCCACCTACCAACCAAGCAATAGCAAAGCCCCAAGAAAGACCATGATCTGCAGTACAATGAAAACTAATTGTTCACCCAACGATTGAACATACCGTAGGCTCTCTCTCCCACAAATAAAGAGACAAAAAGGCGTCCCCCTTTCACAGTGAGAAGGGAGATCAACAAAGACAGGCAACTCGCTGATTATGGTGTAAAAGTGTGCCGTGTCACTATTTTTCCCGAGTTCCTTGACTCAAGAATCAGCAACAAACTTGCCCCCACTGAGAAGAGAAAGAGCGCAGTTCGCCGAGTACAGAGCCCCCGAAAGCTGATCCACTGTTCCTGATGTTCTGTTTTCCCCAACGACATTTCATTCTGTGGCACAAGCACCGGCTCATCCCCAGGGCCACAAATCGTCCCTGGGATATCGATAAATGGCCAGTCATGAGCCTCTGAGTGCGGGTCCTACCACTGCAAGTAACTGAAGTTTGAGTGTAGCTCTAAATCAGCATCTTCGACAGAAGCCCATTGACCTTGAAAAGGAAAAGGGAGACATTAAAGATAGAAATTAAGCTGTTTCCACAGATGAGCTTGAAGGAGTCATTGTTGAGCACAGAGGTTGGGTAATTTAAATGTGGTTTGCACAACAGTTATATATACATGCAGTGGCCATTTCATTAGATACACATGTACACCCGTATACCTGCTCATTAATGTAAATGTCTAATCAGCTAAACATGTGGCAACAATTCAATCCATAAAAGCATGCAGACCTTACCAAGAAGTTCAGTTGTTCAGACCAATCGTCAGAATGGGGAAGAGATATGATCTAAGTGACTCTGACCGTACAACGGTTATTGTTTCCAGATGGGGTGGTTTGATTCTCCCAGAGACTGCTGATCCTTGGAATTTTCATGCACAACAGTCTCTAAAGTTTACAGAGATTGGCACCAAAACTAAAAAATATCATCCAGTGAGCAGCTGTTCTGTAGATGGAAACTCCTTATTAATGAGAGAGATCAGAGCAGAACGGCCAGACTGATTCAAGCTGAAAGGAAGGTAACAGTAATGCACATGTTATGTACCCCGTAACTGGGTTGCCAAACCAGCAGAAATGGATCACTCAGTTGGAGTCTGGATTACTAGAACTAAGAAAGTTTTATTAAAGAAACAAGCAACACAGTACTCTAATCAAAAGGATAATGAATGCAACAGTTCAGCAATGATAAACACACATGTACACAGAATTAAGATAACAGGATCAATCAAGCTCTATCGTTGTCTAGGGGTAAATGACCAGTTTCAAAGTGACGCAAAGTTCAGTTCAATTTAGTTCAGTTCAGTTCGCAGTAATCGCTGCCGTGGCGATGGACAGTGGGGGGGGGGGAGGAGGGAGAGAGCAAAACGAATGAATATTCAAGGCTTCCACACAGACCTTCGCAGTCAGCTTTCGGGCGAGTCCTTTGTGATGTCATCTGCAGTCACCGACCGTGACCCCTCCGTTTCCAGATACAATCGTTTCTCTGTGGTGAACCCAGCACCCAGGCAAGGGTGGACACATACCAGGTTCCCGCCGATCGTGCCTTTCCACCCTAAGCGTCTATGGCTTGATCCCGTGATCAGCCGTCCAAGAACTTCCCACCGACTGTGAGAGACGCACCGCTTCCAGGGTCTCGTTACCTCGGGTGTCATGTGTGTCTTGCCTTAGCGAACCTGTCCCTTTTTATCCCCCTGCTGGGGTATCACCTGTCCATCACTTCAAACAGTTCAGGGTTCAAAGGGGGAGCCGATCTTGACAGCTCTCCTTCCTTCATTAACATCTCCAAGTGCTGCTTCATTGTTTTCCTTATCTCTCTTTCTCCTGAAGACAGGTGGCAGACCAACTGCTGATCCCACTGGTGCCAGCACAGGACAGCTACATCTTAATCTATGTGTATTCTTGTCACACACGTAACCACACTACTACGGTGGTGTACAGATGAGCATCTCTGAATGCACAACAAATTGAACCTTGAAGTGGATGGGCTACAGCAGCTGAAGTCTACGAATATACACTCAATGGACATTTATTGGGAACAACCTAGTAAAATGGGCATTTAGTGTATGTTAAATTGCCTGTAAATCTAAATTGCCCATATTTCATGAATGACTAAAGCATGTTATCACTTACATCTTCTTTGACATACTACCCATGCCCAACCACTTAGCAGACATTCAATATACTAACGTCCTCTGTTGGGGATTCATTATCAGATATTATGTATTACTCCTGGCAATGCTCTCAATATTAACCTAATTTCTTTCTCTCTCTTCTTCAATGAAAGCCACAAAGTCGCATTTTTAAATCATGATCTACAACGGTGCCAATCTGCCCACAATTACAACTGGGAGACCAAAAATGGCCTTTGTAATTATCTGCTGAATTATTTATTCTAATTACTTCAGCACATAGAACAACTAACCTCTCCTACCTTATCCACTTTCTCTTTGCAGACAATAACTACTTTAGAAGGGCTAAACTCTGAAGTGGGGAAATAAGTGGAGGAACTTCTAAGTTTGTGGCTTTTGACAACTTCCAGGAAGACTCAATTCAACACACATAACCTTTGGCCCCATAAGGGGAGAGAAGTAATGTCAATCAAGTCGTCTCTGAAAGGAGTGCATAGACCGATAATATTTTTCCTGTTTCTAGAGTGTTCCTCTCTTAACAGCTGTTTCCAGGCTCTAGAATTAATGTGTGAATAAGCTGTGTTTCCTGCTCTTATTCAAAGAGGCAGATGATGGGGTATAATTTAGAGATAATTTTCAAGGAACAACTTTTAATTCCACTCAGCGAAGAAACCTTCAATTTAGACCATAAAGTATAGGAGCAGAATTAGACCATTCAACTCATCTAGTCTGCTCCACCATTTCATCATGGTTGATCCATATTCTCTTGCCTTCTCCCCAGAACCTTTCACACCCACTCAACATCCGCCTATCTACCTCCACCTTAAATACACCCAGCAACCTGGACTCCACATCCGCCTGTGGCAAATATTTCCACAGACTCACCACCCTCTGACTAAAGAAGTTCCTTCTTATCTCCATTCTAGATTGTCATTCCTCTGTTCTGAGACGGTGTCTCCTGGTCATAAACTCCCCCACTAAAACTCTTTCATTTCAGACTCAACCTAGCACTCCCCATAACTAAAGTTATGGGATATATACCATGTCCCCTCCATAACTACAGCATTATCTCTTTCAAATATGGTCACAATTACAATGTCTCACCTATACACTGGCATGTTTTTCCCTATCCATGCGGGGGAGATAAGGTCTTGAATTTATGCCTTTTTTTGGGCATATTTTAAAACTTAAGCACAGATGTCATCTTCTCCACAGATGTTGCTTTTTCTCAGCTGCTGGGTGGTCTTTTTTGGTGTCTTGCTGGTTTGGCGTAGCACTGACTCTACAGCAGGTAGTGTGCTGTGGGATGGAGAAAACGCTATCCAAAAGACGTTTAATGGTCTCCTTCAGTGGATGTTGACTGCCTCTCTGCTTCTAGCAAATTTGAACAACTTAGGACAGGGGATTGCTGTTCTCCATTGAGTCTGTTGCTGCTTTCTTAATACATGACAATGCACTCTCCTATTCTTTCCCTATACCAACTTCAGGTAATTTTTGTGAAGGCTGCAACTCTAGTCCAATTCTAATACCTTGTCATAGGGTCAATGAAATCCCAACCACTCTTTGCATTATTACAATTTTTCTTATAACTGGATCTTGCTTTCTGGTCAGTTAGCTAAAATCTCTGTCACCTAATGGAGTTTCTCTTTAGTTAACTTATTTTCTTGTTAATGGTTTAGGAAATATCTCTCAGATCTCCTGCTTGCAGAACATTCACAACTACCTTCAAATATCTGTTTGTTGTGATAGATTTTTGCTTGTTTCATGATCAGCATACCGCTGTGGCATATAGATGCTGATGAATCACCCTTCCATGACCAAAGCTGTCATTTTTCACTTTATGCAGTGTTTTTCTAGTTTTCATTAACTTCTGTTCATTACATACGTGAGTCATTTCTCAGCAATGTCTAGTGCGCAGACTTCTATTTTCGATACCATGTCAGTGCTAAAAAAAGTTTGTATTTCAGAGGTTTTGGATTTTGGAATTTCAGATAAGGTGTACTGAACTTGAATTATCCTGACAAGCTCTAAACTCTGCTAACCCACATACTAGCCTCGACTTCCTATGCATATAATGAGACCTGGACAATTTTCACATTTGGATAAGCAGGGCAGCGTCATGAGGATCACGTTTTTTGATTTCTCAGGTGCCTTCATTAACATACAGCCCTCATTGCTGGGGGGAAAAACTCCATTCAATGCAGGCTGGCACTTCTATTGTATCCTGGATAATGGGCTACCTGACTAGCAGACCACAGTTTGTACAGCTTCAGAGCTGTGTGTCAGACATGGCTATAGACAGCTGGGGCCCCACAGGGCATTGTATTGGCTTCCTTCCTGTTTACTCTGCACACCTTGGACTTTAGATACAACACTAAGTCATGTCATCTGCAGAAATTCTCTGACGACTCAGCAATAGTTGGGTGTATAAAGGAAGAATGGGAGGATGATGGTGGAGGACTTTGTCAAATGGTACAAGTTGAACGTCTGCAGCTTAACATTAGTAAGACATTGTGATGGACTAAGCCTGCACTACTCCCTGTTACTATTGATGGAGAGGATGTGGATGTGGTGAGGACCTACAAGTACCTGGGGGTGCACCTGGATGACAGACTGGAGTGGAGAACCAACACAGGGGCTGTGTGCAAGAAGGGCCAGAGTTGCCTCTGCTTCCTGAGGAAACTGAGGTCCTGTGGAGTATGTAGGCCTCTCCTTCACATGTTCTACCAGACTGTTGTCACCAGTACTATCTTCTATGCGGTGGTGTACTGGGGCAATGGCATCAACATGGGTGATGTCAACAGGCTCAATAAACTAATTAGAAAGTCTGGCTCTGTTATAGGAGTTATAGGATGCACTGGAGACTGCCATAGAACAAAGGACCCTACAGAAAGTCCTGGTAATTCTGGACAATGTTTCTTACCTTTTGCATGCCACCTTGACTGTGAACACTTAGTGACAGAAAGACAACCGTGCTGCTCCAAAGAGCACTATGAGGTCACCCTTACCCTCGGTCATAAGGCTTTATAATGAGTCAACCTATAGCCAGGAAAGTGATGACCCCCCTCCTGTTGGACTGTTTGAGGGACCTTATTTTTTATTCTTTCTTACTTCTCTCCTGATATTTGTATATCTGTACACTTGTAATGCAACTGTGACATGGAAATTTCCTTTGGGATCAATATAATATCTATCTATCTATCTAACTTTTCAGGCATTGGAATATAAGTGGCAAATAACATTCACGCCCCTGAAGTGCTAGGCAGTAGCATCTTCAAGAGTGATTCTAAAAACATATCCTTTACCTTCATAAAAACATAGAAACATAGAAAATAGGTGCAGGAGTGGGCCATTTGGCCCTTCGAACCTGGACCGCCATTCAGTATGATCATGGCTGATCATCCAACTCAGAACCCTGTAACAGTCTTCTCTCCATGCCCCCTGATCCGTTTAGCCACAAGGGCCATATCTAACTCCCTCTTAAGTATAGCCAATGAACTGGCCTCAACTGTTTCCTGTAGCAGAGAATTCCACAGATTCACCACTCCCTGTGTGAAGAAGTTTTTCCTCATCTCGGTCCTAAAAGGCTTCCCCTTTATCCTCAAACTGTGACCCCTCGTTCTGGACTTCCCCAACATCAGGAACAATCTTCCTGCATCTAACCTGTCCAATCCCTTTAGAATTTTATATGTTTCAATAAGATCCTCCCTCAATCTTCTAAATTCCAACGAGTATAAGCCTAGTCGATCCAGTCTTTCATCATATGAAAGTCCTGCCATCCCCGGAAACAATCTGGTGAACCTTCTTTGTACTCCCTTTATGGCAAGAATGTCTTCCTTAAGATTAGGGGACCAAAACTGCACACAATACTCCAGGTGTGGTCTCATCAAGGCCTTGTACAACTGCAGTAGAACCTCCCTGCTCCTGTACTCGAATCCTCTCGCTATAAATGCCAGCATACCATTCGCCTTTTTCACCGCCTGCTGTACCTGCATGCCCACTTTCAATGACTGGTGTATAATGACACCCAGGTCTCGTTGCACCTCCCCTTTTCCTAATCGGCCACCATTCAGATAATAATCTGTTTTCCTGTTCTTGCCACCAAAGTGGATAACCTCACATTTATCCACATTAAGTTGCATCTGCCATGAATTTGCCCACTCACCTAACCTATCCAAGTCACCCTGCATCCTCTTAGCATCCTCCTCACACCTAACACTGCCGCCCAGCTTCATGTCATCTGCAAACTTGGAGATGCTGCATTTAATTCCCTCGTCTAAGTCATTAATATAAATTGTAAACAACTGGGGTCCCAGCACTGAGCCTTGCGGTACCCCACTAGTCACTGCCTGTCATTCTGAAAAGGTCCTGTTTACTTCCACTCTTTGCTTCCTGTCTGCCAACCAATTCTCTATCCACATCAATACCGTACCCCCAATACCGTGTGCTTTAAGTTTGCACACTAATCTCCTGTGTGGGACCTTGTCAAAAGCCTTTTGAAGATCCAAATATACCACATCCACTGGTTCTCCCCTATACACTCTACTAGTTACATCCTCAAAAAATTCTATAAGGTTCGTCAGACATGATTTTCCTTTCACAAATCCATGCTGACTTTGTCCGATGATTTCACCGCTTTCCAAATGTGCTGTTATCACATCTTTGATAACTGACCTTAGCATTTTCCCTACCACCGATGTTAGTCTAACCGGTCTATAATTCCCCAGTTTCTATCTCCCTCCTTTTTTAAAAAGTGGGGTTACATTAGCCATCCTCCAATCCTCAGGAACTAATCCAGAATCTAAAGAGTTTTGAAAAATTATCACTAATGCATCCACTATTTCTTGGGCTACTTCCTTAAGCACTCTGGGATGCAGACCACCTGGCCCTGGGGATTTATCTGCCTTCAATCCCTTCAATTTACCTAACACCACTTCCCTGCTAGCATGCATTTCCCTCAGTTCCTCCATCTCACTAGACCCTCAGTCCCCTACTATTTCCGGAAGATTATTTATGTCCCCCTTAGTGAAGACAGAACCGAAGTAGTTATTCATTTGGTCAGCCATGTCCTTGTTCCCCATGATCAATTCACCTGTTTCTGACTGTAAGAGATCTACGTTTGTCTTAACCAATCTTTTTCTTTTCACATATCTATAAAAGCTTTTACAGTCAGTTTTTATGTTCCCTGCCAGCTTTCTCTCATAATCTTTTTTCCCTTTCTTAATTAAGCCCTTTGTCCTCCTCTGCTGGACTCTGAATTTCTCCCAGTCCTCAGGTGTGCTGCTTTTTCTGGCTAATTTGTATGTTTTTTCTTTGGGATTGATAATATCCCTAATTTCCCTCGTCAGCCACGGATGCACACCTTCCCTTTTCAATTGGATATTCATCGTCCTGCCATTCTCATGCGAGGATTACCAACAATCTGAAATTACCCTGGATCAGCCATACAGATACTGTGACTGCAAGGGCAGATCAGATGCTGTGGTGAGCAATTCACCTCCTGATATTGCAAACTCTTTCCTCTGTTCGATGAAGCACTTTCATCAACTGTATGAATGTGGTTTCAAAGAGCTCGACACCGTCCAGGATAAAACAGCCCACTTGACAGGCACCCAACCAGCATCTTATATATTTATTCCCACTGTCATGAGAGCATGTTAATTGCAGCGTGTACAGAATTCACAAACATTTACCTGGCCAGGGATTTCTGACAGCTGCTCCCTAACTTGCTACCACTACCTTCAAGAAGACAATGGTAGCATGTCCCATCATCTGCACATTCCCTTCCAAATCACATGCCTTCCTGACTTGGAAACATATTACCAGTTGATCATCGTCACTGATTTGCCGTCCCCTCAGCACCAGGACTACAACAATTCATCACTCACCTTCTGAAGAACAATTAGCGAGGGGAAGTATCTACAGCTCAATGAGGCTCAGATCTCAAAAAAAATTAGTGTATTAGGACTGCTGCCTGTGTTGTGTACTCACTTGTAAATGTCACAATTTTTTGTGTAAGTTTAGGAAAATAACAGCTTAGCCTCCCTGATTTTAAAAAGGAAATTCCAAGAGAACATATGCAATACTTATAAACTTTGTTATTGAAGTACTCCCATTCATCTGATCCATATTTTTTTTTACTGTCACATATTTTGTTTGTCTCTTACAAAAATTACCTATTCATACACATTATTAAACCACCTGCATTCTGCATTTTCATACACTGCCAAAATGAAAAGTCCTGAGCCTCCATGCATGTGCCTAACTAAAATATACACCTGGCCATTTCAAAGCATATTTGTCTGTGGTTTATTCTAATGTTGGAAAAATAATTTCACATTAGGTTTGAGCACAACAGAAACAAACTGTGGGAGAAACTCAGGGAGTCAAGCAGCATCTGTGGGCCAAGCAAATAGTTAATATCTTGGCCCTGTTGCAGGGTGCTGAACTGAAACATCTACCATCCTTTTGCTTCCATAAGTGATGTTTAACTCGCTGAGTCCCTCCAATGACTTGTTTTTCCCTCCAAGTCTCAGCATTTCCAGGTTCTCTTGTGCCACACTGGGTTAGAACATGCTGAAGGCTAGTCAATGGCAGCATGGAGAAATGTGATTTGGCTATGGTATGGGCATCAATATAGATGACAAACAACAACGGACCCAGCACTGATCCCTGTGGCCTTTATTTTCCAGGTGTATTTTTAGAGCCTTTCTTTCCTGTCGCTAAGGGTCATTTAAATCTCTCTGCTGGGCTCTGGCAATTTCTGCACTTGCTTCGTGCAGGGTCTGCGCAAACATTTTGTCTGGCCTTAGGGATTTATTCACTCTAATTTGCCTGAAGACAGCAAAAACCTTTGCCTCTGTAATCTGTATAGAGTCCATGAAGTTGATGCGATTTTGCCCTACTTCTATAGTTTCTGCGTCCGTCGCCTGAGTAAATACAAATACAAAAGTCTGATAGGCACATACAAACTTAGTACCCTCAAAATTTCACTTTTGAAGTAATTTCTCCTATTTAGTATCTCAGCCTGTGGACATGACGTATCTTTATGTATATTTACCAAGTACACCTTTGCCAGGAAACAGCCTGACCGAGTCCACACTTGCCTGATCCTTTCTGATATCATCAAAATTGGCATTTCTCCAATTTAGAATCTCAGCCTGAGGACCAGACCAATCTTTTTTTCATATTTACTTTGAAACTCATGGCATTGCGATCACAAGATGCATAGCAGTCATCTACACAAACTTCTGTAACCTGCCCCATCCGATGCCCTAATAACAGACTGCAGCTAGATTCCCCTTCTCTATACTATTTGTCTAAATACTCTTGTTTCTATTACTGCTGTCCAAACTCAGCCATGTCCTATTCATGTATGATGTTTGTGCTGTCAATTGACTCCCAAGTAAGCAATGCGTTAAAATTCTCATTCATGTTTTAAATGCCCTCATTTTACCACCACCTACTTACTATCACAGTCCCCCCCCCACACCATCAGACATTCTGACATTTTACATAGTGTTAAAAGTCATGCTTTAAATTATAGAATGGCAGAAGTTTCTCCAGATGTTCCTCCGTGCTTCTCACGTCTGTCTCCATCAAATCAGGATTGTGCATGGCACCTACTTACAGATACAATACCATTTCGGAGCGGCTGCATGCCCTGCGTCGCGCCACCATCTTCTCCTGATGTGGTTTTACCAACAGTTCTGGCTTTGTTTTCTTGCATTGGTCAATTACTTTTATGGCTTCATAGCGTATAGAGCCGTGCAGCGTAGAAAGAGCCCCTTTGGCCCATCATATCCATGCTGACCGTTGTGCCTTCCTCTACCATTCCCATTATCTACAATTGGTCTGTATCCCTCATTGCCTTGGCAATTCGAGGATTATCTAAATGCCTCTTAAATGCTGTGAACATACCAGGCTTCACCACCTCTTTGGACATGATACTCCAGATTTCAACCACAAGTAATTCCTCTTTAGATCCATTCTGACCCTCCAGTCTTGCACCTTTGTACTCATACACTCTTGGTTTAGAGACCATCATCCCCACCCAACCCCAAGCATTCAGTGGCTGACCTAGCTTCATAAAAAAGTCAGTGATTGATTTGACATGACCAAGAGGTCAGCAGCAAGCTTGATTCCACTAAGTCAGCACACCCTAAATAGTGCAATAAAACACAATGTATGTCACCTTTAAAGTGTGAGGTTAATACTCCTGGTGTATATGCATTGATCCATGAGAAACATATGTATTGATACTTGGATAACACATATATAAATACACAGGGGAGGAGTTGCACTACAAATCAGGGACAATATTGCAGCTGCACTCAGGGGAGAATAATGCAGGGGTCAGACACTGAGTCCATTTGGGTGAAACTCAGGAATAGAAAGGGTGCAATCACACTGATGGGATTGTACTGCCGATCTCCCAGTAGCCACCGGGCCATTGAAAAACAGACATATAATCAGATTAAAGAAATGTGTAAAAATAATAGGGTTGTTGGCAAGGGGGATTTCAACTTTCCTAATATAAACCAGGACCTTCTTAGTATAGGGAGGTTAGATGGGGCAGAATTTTTTTAATGTATCCAGGAGAGTTTCTTAAACTAATATGTGGACAATCCAACAAGAGCTGGGGCTGTACTCAACCCGGTGTTGGGTAATGAGCCTGGCCAGGTGATTGACCTTTTAGTGGGTGAACAATAGCCATGACTCCTTAACTTTCAGGATAGCTATAGATAAGGATAGGTATAGTCCTTGTGGGAGGGTTTTAAAATGGAGTAGGGCAAATTATGACGGCATTAGGCAGAAACTAAGAAGCATTCATTGAGAATACTTTTCCTCTGGCAAGTCTACATCAGATAATAGAGGGCACAGGAAAGGCATGTTCCTGAGAGAAGAAAGGATGGCGATGGAAAGGTAAGAGAAGCCTGGTTGTCCAGAGAGCTGATGAACTTAATCAATAAGAAAAAGGAAAAGTATGCAAAGCTTCAGATGTTAGGATCAGTCAAAGCACATGAGGAGTATAAAGAAGCTAGAGAAGAACTAAAGAGGGGAATGAGCAAAGCCAGAAGGGGCCATGAAAAGTCCTTGGCAAGTATAATAAAGGTGAATCCCAAAGCATTCTATACCTACATCAAGAGCAAGAGGATAACTAGGGAGAGGGTAGGACCACCCAAGGATAAAGGGAGGAACATTTGCTTGGATGCGGAGAATGTGAGTGAGGTGCTTAATGAGTACCTTGCTTCAGTATTTACCAAGGAAAAAGATGTGAAGGACCAGGAAATTTGTGCTGAGTGTATAAATACACTCAGAGGTCAAGGAGGAGGAAGTATTGGGCCTCCTAATGAGTATCAAGGTGCATAAGTTCCCAGGGCCTGATGGGATTTACCCCAGGTTATTGACTGAGGCAAGAGACGAGATTGCTGGGCCCTTGACCTGCACCTTTGTGTCCTCTCTAGACACAAGTGAGGTCCTGGAGGACTGGTGAGTGGCTAATGTGGTACCACTATTTAAGAAGGGAACAAGGGAAAATTCTGGGAACTATAGACCAGTGAGTCTCACATCAGTTGCAGGGAAACTTCTGGAGAAAATTCTTAGGGATAGATTATATGAGATTTGGAAACCCATTGCCTAGTTAGGGACAGTGAGCATAACTTTATGCATAGCAGGTCATGCCTTACCAACTTGACTGAGTTTTTTGACAAGGTGACGAGAGAGATTGATGAAGGTAGAGCAGTGAAAGTTGTCTACGTTGATTTTAGTGAGGCGCTTGATAAAGTCTCTCATGGGAGGCCAATGCAGAAGATTAAGATGCATGGCATCTGTGCCAATTTGGCTGTTCGGATTCAGACCTGGCTTGCGCATAGAAGATAGAGGGTAGTGTTTGAAGGGACATCCAAGCTGGAGGTCTGTAATTAGAGGAGTTCCGCAGGGATCTGTGCTGGAACTTCTGCTGTTTGTAATGTATATAAATGACCTGGATAAAAATGTAGGTGGGTGGGTTAGTAAATTTGCAGATGATACCAAGATTGGTGGAGTTGTGGATAGTGCTGAAAACTGCCAAAGAATACAGCACGGTATAGATCAATTGTAGATATAAGCTGAGAAATGGCAGATGGAACTTAGCTCAGATAAATATAAGGTGTTGCACCTCAGTAAGGCAAATGCAAGGTCCTTAACAGTGTTGCTGAGCAGAGAAGTCTGGGGATCCAAGTTCATAGCTCCTTGAGAGTGGTTACACAGGTCGAGAAGGTGTTAAGAAGCTTAGGGAATGCTTGCTTTTATTAGTGAAGGCACTAAGTTCAAAAGCCAGGAGAATATTTTGCAACTTTATAGAACTCTAGTTGGGTCACATCTGGAGCATTGCATACAGTTCTGATCACCCCACTATAGGAAGGATGTTGAGGCTTTGGAGAGGGTGCAGAAGAGGTTTACCAGGATGTTGCCTGGTTTAGAGGGCATGTGCTGTCATAAGAGGCTGGATAAACTTGGGTTGATTTCTCTGGAGTGCTGGAGGCTGAGGGGAGATCCGATAGGGGTTTACAAGATTGTGAGAGGCATAGATAGAGTGGACAGGAAGTATCTGTTTACCAGGGCTGAAATGTCTAATACCAGAGGATATGCATTGATGGTGAGAAGGGGTAGGTTCAAGGGGGGTGCGAGGGGAAGTTTTTTACTCAGAGAGCGGTGGATGCCTGGAATGCGCTGCCTGGTCTGGTGGCAGAGGCTTTTAAGAAATATTTGGATGGGCACATGGATGGAAGGAAGATGGAGGGATATGGACGTGATATAGGTAGGATGGATTAGTGTTTTGGTCATATGGAAGAAAGCTACTCTGTGGTTAAGTTTACGGATATACATCTAAAGGTTTGATTCAATGTGGTATCAAACTGAATTTAAATATTATGCAGAATTTTAGAATAATTTTTCAAGCTCTTCTCCTCTAGTCACATGATACAGAAGATACAAAAGCTTGAGCATATGAACCACCAGGCTCAAGGACAGCTTTTATCCCACTGTTACCAGATAACTAAACAAGCCCCTCATACACTAACAAAAATGATCCCTTGTTGTCTGTCATGGTCCTTGTCCTTTATTTATCTCCCCGCATTGCCCTTCCTCTGTAACTGCAACACTGTATTCTGCATTTTGCTTTTTCCCCTCTTTTTACTAACTCAATATATTTCTGTATGGTTTGATCTGTGTGGACAGCACACAAACAGAAGCTTTTCATTGTATCTTGGTACATGAAATGATAGCAAACCAATAATAAACCAAGCTTCAGATTCAGATTTATTTATCATATGTGCATTGAAACATACAGTGAAATTCATTTGCATTATTGACCAACACCCACCTAGTGATGTGCTGAGGGCTACTTGCAAGTGTTACCACATGTTACAGTGCCAATGTAGTGTGCCTTGACAGAACATAAGAAGTGGCGATACAACAACAACAAAACAAGCCCCGTTCCTCCCTCCCATACACTCACGCATGCACACAGTCCTTTAACACCAGGACAGGCTGCCTTCAGCTTCCAGCCTCCAGCCTCCAGAGAACTCATAGACTTGCAAACATTCGACCTTCCTCTCCCCTAGAAAACTTGCAGAGATTGGCTTTGTATCCTTACCCTGTCTAATCTATGCAAATATGTTATTGTTTTCTAGGCCCAAAAGGATTCGTCACAATGGGGCCCCGGTCCTAGTGTGAGGTTCGGACAATTTAAACACCAGCCCAGATAATCTTGGGCTCCTCTCTCCTCAACGCCAAGGCTGCAAGACTGCCCCTGGCTGCTGTGTCTTGTGTTTGCAAACTTTGCGGCGATTTCTCGGTTAACATGATGAACTGAATACAGAGGCATTGAACCTACTCTGGGCTGCACCAGGGATTTGGATACAAGGACTCAATTTGGTTTGGAATGCTGTTGATGCTCATTTCTATTGTTCGCATGAGGTATTTTGATTTTTTTCTCTTTCTCTGTGGAATTTGGGGGTTGGTCTTTTTTTTAATTGGGTTATTTCGGGTTCCTTCCTTTACGGAATGCCTGTAAGCAAACAAGTCTCAAGGTTGTATAATTTATATATATTATTTGATAACAAATGCCCTTTGAGCCGGCTGGTGGTACAATGACATCGGCGCCAGACAACGGAAGCAGAGGTTCCCGGGTTCGAAACTAGTCAGGTCCGCCCCCTAGTACGCTTTCCGTCCATGCCGGGTTGAGTGTCAAGATCACAACTTGACCTCGTAAAATAAAGGGAAAACACTGCGGAAATGTCTGTGTGAGAAGTGGCGTGTCACACAGTCAGTCTCTCTCTCTCTCTCTCCACACCTCGTAAAAAGCCATGAAAAATCCATCATCACGGACGCATGCACGGACACGCAGACGCACTCGCACAGACGCGCATGCACGCACACACAGACACACACGCACAGACTCGCACGCATGCAGGCACACGCCATAAAAAAAATTCCCTTTGAATCTTTGAATGACTTCCTAACTGCATCCAGGGACATTTTGAGGGAATTAATTCTCCCATTGCCATAATGTCCACATTGAGTAAGCAAATAAAATATAGCTAAGGTGATTGGATTTGTGAAGCTCCATTAATCAGTCGGCCTAGTTGTTAAGAATTTCATCAAGATGCCTCTCAAGTAGAGTAGGGATTTTCAGGAACAACTCAAGACAATTAAAGAAAGGTTTTGAGGAATTATAACAGCATGATAATTTGCAAAACCTTCAGCACAATTTGATGTCAGTTTTGTAAATTGGAGACACATTCCCTATCTTTTTTTTACAGCTGTGCAGACCAACCATCACTCTGAGCAGGAATTTTTTTACGTGGCCTGAAAACTGTGTGGCACTTTAATAAAACATTATATGAAAGAAAATTCCAGCTGTGTGGCAACAGAGACTATGTGTGCGGGTGCATTTCTGTTACTAGACTGCACAACTTAGAAAGGACAGTGATCGTAGACAGATTTGTAGGCTGATTGAAATTGAGTTTTATACATAATTTTTCATAGATGATGCATTCTTTAGGCAGAAGAATTGTTTGCAATCTGAACATCCAGTACAAACTACATAGGGGAGGAGAGGAGAAGATGGTGGCGCAACGCAGCACGCGCAGCCACTCCGAATGATATCGTATTTGTGAAGTAGGATGCCGTGCACAATCCTGATTTGATGGAGACAGACGTGAAGAAGCACGGAGGAACATCTGGAGAAACTTCTGAAATGCCTGCTTCGCTGCTGCTGCTACTGTGCGATTGAGAATCTCCAGAGGGGAAGGCCCCAAATCCTCGGCTTTGCCTATTGCCTGTTGCCGGGACCAGGGCTGGGGTCAAAGCGCTCGGCAGAGATGGTGTTCGGTGCTCGCTGTCGGAGAGCTGGTCAGAGGCTCGAGTTTTTCGGACAGAATTAGAGTCGGACTGTGGTCGGGGTGCTTCCAGGATGCTGCATCGGCAAGTTTGCGGCGCTGGAAGCTCATGACAGGGAGAGTCTACCATCTGCGTGAGATGATGGGACTTTCGAGAGACTTTGAGACTTTTTTTAAACGTGCCCATGGTCTGTCTTCATCAAATTATGGTATTGCTTTGCACTGTTGTAACTATATGTTATAATTATGTGTTTTTTGTCAGTTTTTTTAGTCTTGGTTTGTCTTGTGTTTCTGTGATGTCATTCTGGAGGAATAAATTGTATCATTTTATGATAAAATGATAAAATGAAACCACCACGGTGGGCTTCACAGCTGAACAGGTGAGAAGACAGCTGAAACGTCTCAACCCAAGCAAGGCTGCAGGATTGGATGGTGTCAGTACCAGGGTGCTCAAAGCCTGTGCCCCTCAGCTATGTGGAGTACTTCGCCATGTCTTCAACCTGAGCCTGAGGCTCCGGAGGGTTCCCGTGCAGTGGAAGACGTCCTGCCTCGTCCTTGTGCCGAAGACGCCACGCCCCAGCGGCCTCAATGACTACAGACTAGTGACATTGACCTCCCACATCATGAAGACCATGGACAGACTTGTTCTGGAGCTGCTCCGGCCTATGGTCAGGCCACACTTAGATCCCCTCCAGTTCGCCTACCAGCCACGATTAGGAGTTGAGGATGCCATTGTCTACCTGCTGAACCGTGTCTACACCCACCTGGACAAGCCAGGGAGCACTGTGAGGGTCACGTTTTTTGGCTTCTCCAGTGCCTTCGACACCATCCGCCCTGCTCTGCTGGGGGAGAAGTTGACAGCGATGCAGGTGGATGCTTCCCTGGTATCATGGATTCTTGATTACCTGACTGGCAGACCACAGTACGTGTGCTTGCAACACTGTGTGTCCGACAGAGTGATCAGCAGCACTGGGACTCCACAGGGGACTGTCTTGTCTCCCTTTCTCTTCACCATTTACACCTCAGACTTCAACTGCTGCACAGAGTCTTGTCATCTTCAGAAGTTTTCGGATGACTCTGCCATAGTTGGATGCATCAGCAAGGGAGATGAGGCTGAGTACAGGGCTACGGTAGGAAACTTTGTCACATGGTGTGAGCAGAATTATCTGCAGCATAATGTGAAAAAGACTAAGGAGCTGGTGGTAGACCTGAGGAGAGCTAAGGTACCGGTGACCCCTGATTCCATCCACGGGGTCAGTGTGGACATGGTGGAGGATTACAAATACCTGGGGATACGAATTGACAATAAACTGGACTGGTCAAAGAACACTGAGGCTGTCTACAAGAAGGGTCATAGCCGTCTCTATTTCCTGAGGAGATTGAAGTCCTTTAACATCTGCCAGACGATGCTGAGGATGTTCTACGAGTCTGTGGTGGCCAGTGCTATCATGTTTGCTGTTGTGTGCTGGGGCAGCAGGCTGAGGGTAGCAGACACCAACAGAATCAACAAACTCATTTGTAATGCCAGTGATGTTGTGAGGATGGAACTGGACTCTCTCACGGTGGTGTCTGAAAAGAGGATGCTGTCTAAGTTGCATGCCATCTTGGACAATGTCTCCCATCCACTACATAATATACTGGCTAGGCACAGGAGTATATTCAGCCAGAGACTCGTTCCTCCGAGATGCAGCACAGAGCATCATAGGAAGTCATTCCTGCCTGTGGCCATCAAACTTTACAACTCATCCCTTGGAGGGTCAGACACCCTGAGCCGATAGGCTGGTCCTGGACTTATTTCCTGGCATAATTTACATATTACTATTTAACTATTTATGGTTTTATTACTATTTAATTATTTATGGTGCAACTGAAACAAAAACCAATTTCCCCTGGGATCAATAAAGTATGACTATGACTATGACTATTTCTTAATGCATGCATTACTAAATGACAATAAAAGAGGACTGCGTGTCCTCATAATCTAATCTAACATTCACCCAGTGCTAATCTTTACTTTAAATATGAAACATGTTCAGGAAAAAATCGGCAACCGTTGGACCACAGGTATTTTTTCTACGAACATCCCCCTTTTTAAAATAACTGTGTTCTTAATAGCAGATGTTTGGAAAATAGATTTAACTTATACGGTATAATCTGAAATCTAAAAAGCTCACTGCATCCAATTTAATTTTGCAGGGACATTAAATGAATGGACTGCAAATCACCATTCATTCTGACTAAAGTCAAAGTTAGTGCATGTCATCTCCAGAAATTTTAAAGATTTATTTTCTGCAAGTTTGCTATCTGAAGAATCAGTATACACAGTTTAAAGTCTGGCAACTAAATCCATCCCCTTGAGTCAGGGTAATGCTTTGGGATAGTAAACACATGAGTTGATACAGGGTTGTTGCTGGATTTGCTGATCTCAGCTGGGACTGTAGGTAACACACATCAAAGTTGCTGGTGAACGCAGCAGGCCAGGCAGCATCTCTAGGAAGAGGTACAGTCGACGTTTCGGTCCAAGACCCTTTGTCAGGACTCAGCCCGAGACGTCGACTGTACCTCTTCCTAGAGATGCTGCCTGGCCTGCTGCGTTCACCAGCAAATTTGATGTGTGTTGCTTGAATTTCCAGTATCTGCAGAATTCCTTGTGTTTATGTTGTGGGACTGTAGGTGTTCGGAAGGAGACACCTTATCGTCAGAGAATCAGGAGCTTGGGTGTTGGCATATCAAATGATCTGTCCTATGCCAAACCTATAAACATAATCATAACAAAAGAGTACTAACAAGTTTTCTTTCCCACACTATTAGGGAGGTTTGACTTATCATTGAACCCTCTAACAAACTTCTACAGATGTACTGTTGAAAATTGTCAATCTGAATACTCAGACACTCAAGAAGCTTCAGAAAGTAATGCACTCACTTCACTGCATCACAGACACATCCCTCCCTGCCAACAATAGTTTTAGCATGAGGCACTGTCCGTAATATTGCAGAATATTTGTAGCTCAAGTTAGCTATTTGGAAGTGTGGCAAATCGCTGAGCTTGGCAAAATGTTTGCAGATGTTTTGGCTCCGATCAAGAAGCCATCATTAGTGTGTAGTTGAGGGTGTTGTCTCCTCAGAATGCTGGCTTGTATACTCCTCTGGGCTACAAATGGATAGTGATTAGACATCGTGTTCTGATTAGCTGGTTCAAAACACTGTGAACAGTTTAGTACTGTCTCAAGAAGGCAGCACCTTTCATCAAAGATCCCCAACATCCAGGTCACGCCATCTTTTCACAACTACCATCAGGCAGAAGGTACAGAAGCCTGAAGCATCACACCACCAGGTGCAAGAACAGCTATATCCTTTCGACCATCTGCTTCTTGAATCAACTTGCACAACCCTAATCACTATCTCAGTATACCAATACCTTGTCCACTTTGCAATAGCATGGACTTTGTTTCCCTTTTTTCTGTTCTTTCCTGTAAAAATTGTGTGGTCTTATATATTTGATGCTATATGCCTGAGACCCTGAAGCAGATAAGGTTTCTTTCATTGCACCTATGCATACATATACTCAAGCATATGTCAATAAACTCAACTTTGGCTTTGAAAAGTTTATCAGGATCCCTAGCCTAATTGTTCCTTCTCTTGCATTTGCTCAGTTCTGTGGTTATACTCAGGGAGAAGGAGTGCAGCCAGGTGATCAGGCTTTCTAAAGCGTGGGCATGGGTAGCACAGAAAGCACTCTTGGTGGTAGTGTAATAGTGGTCCAGTGTGTTGATTCCTCTGGTACTGTAAGTGATTTGTTGGTAATAATTACTTAGAGACTTTTTCCAGCTGGCCTGGTTAAAAATCCCCAAAATGATAGAGAAGGTGACAGACCCTGACAGAGTACCTGGTAGGGCACTGAAAATCTGTGCCAAACTACTGGCAGGTGTGTTCAAAGACATTTTCAATCTCTCATTGGTACAGTCAGAAGTTCCCACCTGCTCTAAAAGGCCAACAATTATACCAGTGCCCAAGAACAGCTGGGTGAGCCTCCTTAAGGACTATCATCCTGCAGCACTCACATCTACAGTGATGAAGTGCTTTGAGAGGTTGGCTATGGCTAGAATTAATTCCTGTCTCAGCAAGGGCCTGGACCCACTGAAATTTGCCTATCACCACAGTAGGTCTACTGTGGATGTGATCTCATTGGCTCTTCACGCAGCCTTGGATCACCTGAAAAATACAAATCTATATCAGTATGCTGTTTATTGACAACAGCTCAGTGTTTATCACCATCATTCCTACAGTTCTGATCGAAAAACCCCAAAACCTGGGCCTTTGTACCTCCCTCTGCAACTGGATCCTCGACTTCCTAATCTGAAGACTATAATCTGTGCAGATTGAAAATAACATCTTCACCTCCCTGACAATAACAGTAGCGCACCTCAGGGGTGTGTGCTTAGTGCACTGCTCTACTGTCTCTACACTCATGACTGTGTGGCTAGGCATAGCTCAAATACCATCTATAAGTTTGCTGATGACACAACTGTCGTTGACAGAAATTCACATGGTGACAAGAGGGTGTACAGGAACAAGATATATCAGCTAGTTGAGTGATGTTGCAACAACCTTGCACTCAATGTCAGTAAGACCACTGTTTGTGGACCTCAGACGAGGTAAGATGAGGAAACACACACCAGTCCTCATCGAGGACGCAGAAGTGGAAGGAGTGAGCAATTTCAAGTTCCTGGGTGTCAATATATCTGAAGATCTGTCATGACCCCAATGTATTGATGCAGCTACAAAGAAGGCACGACAGCAGCTATATTTCATTCGGAGTTTGAGGAGAGTTGGAATGTCACCAAAGACACTCGCACATTTCTACAGGTCTACTGTGGAGAGCATTCCAACAGCCTGCATCATCATTTGATGTGGGGAGGCTGAAAGGTTAACTGGTCACTGTGAATTGTCCCTAGTATGTAAATAAGTGGCAGTATCTGGGGAGGATGATGGAAATGTGGATAGAGTAAAGTTGGGTTAGTGTAGATTTATTATTAATGGATAATCGATGGCCAGTGCAGACTTGGCTGGAAGGGCCTGTTTCAATATTGTATGATTCTATATCTCTACAACATGATCAGAAACTACTAACATCCAGTGCCCTCCAATTAAAAAGTTCAAAAGTTAAAAGTAAATTTGATCGAAGTATGTACAGTACGTATATGTCACCATATACAACCCTGAGATTCACTTGTCTCTGGGCATTCTCAGCAAATCTGTAGAACAGTAACGATAACAGGATCAATGAAAGATCAACCAAAGTGCAAAAGCCAACAAACTATGCAACTATAAATAAATAGCAATAAATACCAAGAACATGAAATAATAATAGAGTTCTTAAAGTGAGATCTTTGGTTATAGGAGCATTTCAATGCTGGGGCAAGTGATTGTAGTTAACCCCTTCTTTTCAAGAGCCTGATGGTTGAGAGGTAGTAACTGTTCTTGGACCGACTGATGTGAGTCCTGAGGTTCCTGTACCTTCTACCTGATGGCAGCAGCAAGAAGAGAGCATGACCTGGGTGGTGAAGATCTCTGATGATGGATGCTGCTTTCCTGTGCCAGCAAACTAAGCAAACTAAGGAAGAAATAATTCTCTCCTGATATAGATTGGTCCTTCCTCAGAACTGGAGGAACAGTGGAGGGTTTTCAGTTTTCTTTTTTTTTTTGCATGTGCCTGCATGCATGCGAGTCTGTGCATGTGCGTCCGTGATGATGTCTTTGGGGAATTGAGGCATTATGTCAAAAGCTTGGTCAGGAAAGTAGTCTTTAAGCAGCAACTTAAAGCAAGAGAATGAAGTGATATGGCTTTGGGAGGTTGGAGTTACAAATGCAAAACCCTGATTCACAGCTCCGTGCGTAATTAAAACCTGGCTGATTTCCAGTTTTGATAAGCTTAGCCTTCATATTTTATCAGAGGAAAAGGACTTGATAGGTTCCAATTACTCTTTAAAAAATATTTACATCTTGGAATAGGCGTTCATATGTGCAAATTCTAATGCTCTCATCGAGTTCCATTATCGTCGTGTGGTGGCTGCAGCTCAGCTGTTCAGTGTGGAAGCAGGAAGAGAGTGCAGGAAATTTGATGGGCAGTACACAAGCTGATTGCACCAAAGCAGGAACATCGTCAACCAGCAGCATCTGGGCAATGCAGCCGTTAGATGCACTGCCCCACCATGCCAGAGATCCAAGTTCAATCCATTCCTCAGATCCTTCTCATGTGGCGTTTGCAAGCTCTTCCCATGACTGCACGGGTTTCAACTGAGTGCTCTGGTTTCCTCTCCATGTCCTCAGGTTAACTGGCTCCTGTAAACTGTCCATAGGGTGTTGGCGAATGATTGCATTAGCGAGAAGTTGATGAGAATGTAGGAGAACAAAATAAAGATAGGATTTCTGTAGCAGTTTGGTGATCTTTCCATGCTATAGGTCTATAACACTATAAATCATACTTGACAAAAATTGTCTGGTGACAACTTTTTCACTGATGATTTAAATTGGCTTCTTGGGTGGCTTTTGTTCCTTTTCATGCCTTGTGGTGTATCGGGCAATATTTTTTGCCACTTCTTGAGCATTTGCCTGGTTTTTTACAAGGCGAAGTTGCTAGCTCAGCACTGAACCCAGCACAGATGGAAAACATGAAAGGAGCCAGCCAGATCTGAACCCAGGACCAATGGTCCTGAAGTCTGCTGCTGATGCCACTACACCATCAACCAGCTTTCTTGTGTGGTAGTCATGAGAATTTTCTGAACATTGGTCTTCTGTATCAATATGCTGTAAACAATCATATCATCACATATCATCGTTACAAAATAAAAAAATAAAGAACACTGTCAGAAAGAGACCACATAAAAATGTTGGTGGTGACTTAGCAACTGATTGATGTACAAGTTACAGGAAATATTATTAAACAAGTGTTGCAATATACACCAGAGTGTGCCACAAATCAGCTCGTGAATCACAAACACACGATGAATGATCTGCAGTTTAGAACAACTTAAACCTATATGGAAATGGAATCTAAATTACACACAGAAAAATTGTGAATTGAAAAGGAAATGAAGGAGTGGAATATTGATCAAAAGTAGTAAGGTTTTGCAGAAGTATATTGTTCCATGGTGTTCAAAATTCAAATTATTTGATTAGAATTAATAAGTAGCTTCTTTATTGCTCAAAGTTCACCACAGAGTTTCAAGCAGAGTTGCAAGGGCCTTCAATTAACCTAATTATGGATTAGAAAAGCAGAACTTCTGAAAAGAAAAAGATGACAAATTCCTAAAATGTGCACGGGGGCGAAATCAATCTATGTCATTCTGTAATAAGAAATTAAGCATGTTTAAGGCTTCAGGGGATTAATTATGATATCTGTTAGAGATTCTGTACAATAATAATCATAATATAATTATGTTTAAAAGAGCTATGAAGAGGGATGAAGCAAATAAAACAGAAAAATGATATCTGAGCCCAGAAAAAAACAGAAAAAAGGAAATGTTGGACTTTTAAAGTGGAGATATTCTGGGTGCAATTAGATTTCCATAAGGTGGAAGTGTACTATTTATATCAGTATTATGCAAATAAAAACATGTTTTTTTGGACTGAAATGTAAGAATTACCATTTCCAAACACTTTGCACCACTTGCAAAAAATTAACTGGGATCCTTATTGTGCATGTGGCCAAGTGGTTAAGGCGTTCGTCTAGTTATCTCAAGGTCGTTAGTTCGAGCCTCAACTTTGGCAGCGTGTTTGTGCCCTTGAGCAAGGCACTTAACCACACATTGCTCTAGTCTGTTCGAGGAGTGGCGCCCCACACAGACCTCCAATCTGCGCCTTGTAAGGCATGAAAATGCCCAACGCAGGCCTCTCATGGTCTGAGTCGACGTTCCCTCCCTCCCTCCCCTTTGTATCTTCTTATAAATTAGCTTTGTGATTCTAATGCAACTGACACATCATGGATGAGGGAAAGACTTCACTCCTGTGGAACATTGCAAAGGAGTGCATTAGGCAATACACTTTGGCTCCCATGGCATTATCAGTACATAAAGTCATCATCAAGCACTCCCCTTTACCAACCCTTAATGAGGGGCAACTGTGACCCTCCTCCACTACACCCTCATTCTCACTCTTCTAATTATAATACTTTAATACAAGTTCTTAAGGTGCTTTTCAAGTTGCATAGAGGAGTGGAATGGATGGCATGGTGATTCCTCTTAATTAGAATAGGTTTATTATCAAAGATCTTATGAGCTGTAATTTGTAGTATTGAGGTAGCAATACAGTGCAAAGATACAAAATTGCTATAAATAACAAAATAAATAAAAGGTGCAAAAAAAGGATTAACAAGTTGGTGTTCATGATGTCATGGTCCATTCAGAAATCTAATGACAGAGGGGAAGAAGCTGTTCCTGAATCATTTTACATTGGTCTTCAGTCTCCGGCACCTCCTCCCCAATGTTGTAACAAAAGGGCTGTCCTCTGTAGCGACGGATGCTGCCTTCTTGAGGCACCGCGTCTTGAAGATGTCCCTGATCGTGGGGAGGGATGTGCTTTTGATGGAGCTGGCTGAATCCACAAGTTCCTGCAGCTTCTTGTGATCCTGTGCATTGCAGGCTCCTTACCAGGCTGTGATGCAGCCAAGCAGAATGCTCTCCATCATACACATATTGAAATTTTCAAGAGTCTTCAACAACATATCAAATCTCCTCAAACTCCTAATGAAGTAGAAACACTGGTGTGCATTCTTCAAAAAGCACCAATATGTTGGGCTGAGGAACATGACGCTGTTTTTACCACTGACCCCTCAGTGAGGATTGGTGTGTTTTCTCCTAACTTCCACTTTCCTGGGTGCCTTTTCACACAGTGAAAAGTTTACGTTGGACCTTACCTTGTTTAGCATTTGCAAGGCCAGTCTGTGGTGTTCTTACAGCTGGAATAATGAGTCAGATAAACCGTGTGGCTGCTTTCCCCAATTTCTATCATTTGGTTGCCAAGAAATTTATCTGTGCAAGGCCCCGACAGATGGTGTTACACAGACAAATAAGAAATCACATTAACAGACCTTTACCAGTTAGTGCATATGTCTGAGTTAGTTAACACTAATTATTAATAAGGTAGGTACTTCTTGATATAAGAAATTTGACTACTTTAGTGCTGTATTTTAGGTGTTCAGCTTACCCAAATTATGCTAACTATTGAACAGTGCCCAGATATCATTTCTAGCATAATTTTAAGCATACTATTTGGAGTAATGTCTGTGTTGATTCACAGTAGAGCTATATTTTAAGACTATAAGACATAGGAGCAGAATTGGACTATTTGGCCCATTCAATCTGCTCCACCATTCAATCATAGTTGATCCTTTTTCCCCTCCTCACCTCCACTTCCTGACCTTCTCCCTGTAACCTATGATGCCACGTCCAATCAAGAATCCATCAAGCTCTGCCTTAAATACACCCATCGAACTGACCTCCACAGCTGCCTATGGTAATAAATTCCACAAATTCACCACTCCCTGGTGAAGGAAATTTCTCAGCATCTGTTTTAAATGGACACTCCTCTACCCTGAGGCTGTGCCTTCTTGTCCTAGTCTCCCCCAGCATGGGAAATACCCTTTCCACGCCTACTCTGTCTCGGCCTTTCAACATTCGAAAGCTTTCAATGAGATCCCTCCTCATCCTTCTGAATTCCAGTGAGTACAGACCTAAAGCCATCAAACATTCCTCATATGATAACTCTTGCTTTCCCAGAATCATCATTGTGAACCTCCTCTGAACCCTCCCCATTGCCAGCTCATACTTTCTAAGATGTTCACAATACTCAACATGAGTCCTCACCAGTGCCTTTTAAAGCCTCAGCATTACATCCCTGCTCTTTCGTTCTAGTCTTCTTGAAATGAATGCCAACATTGCATTTGCCTTCCTCACTAGTGACTCAGCCTGCAAGTTAAAGTTTAGGGTGTTCTGCATAAGGCTTTCCAAGTCCCTTTGCATCATCACATTTTTGATTTTCTCCCTGTTTATAAAATAGTCTGCACATTTATTACTACTACCAAAGTGCATAACCATGCATTTTCCAACATTGTATTTCATTTGCCACTCTCTCATCCATTCTCCTAATCTGTCCAAGACTTTCTACAGTCTACCTGTTTCCTCAACACTACCTAACCCTCCATCAAACTTCATATCGTCTGCAAACTTGGCTACAAAGCCAGCTATTCCACCATCCAAATCATTGATATACAGAAAAAAAGGAAGCGGTCCCAACAACGACCCCTGCGGAACATCACTAGTCATTGGCAGCCAGTCAGTAAAGGATCTCTTTCTTCCCACTCATTGCCTCCTACCAATTAGCCAATGCTCTAACATGCCAGTAACTTTCTTGTAATACCATAGGCTCTTAACTTGGTGAGCAGCCTCATCTGTGACACCTTGTCGAAGGCCTTCTGAAAGTCCAAATATATGGCACCTACTACATCCCCTTTACCTATCCTACTTGTAATCTCCTCAAAAAATTCCAACAGGTTCATTAGACAAGATTTTCCCTTAAGTAAACCATACTGGTATTGTCCTATCTTGTCCTGTGTCTGCAAGTACTCCATAACCTCATTCTTAAAAATTGACTCCAACAGCTTCCCAACCACCGAGGTCAGGCTAACTGACGTATAATTTCCTTTATGCTGCCTTCCTCCTTTCTTAAAGAGTGGAGTGACATTTGCAATTTTCCAGTCCTCTCTACTGCTACCTCTTTCAGAACCCTCGGATGCAATTCATCTGGTCTGAGTGACTTATGTACCCTTAGGTCTTTCAGCTTTTTGAGCACCTTCTCCTTTGTAATAATAACTGTACTCTCTTCTCTGACCTCACACTTTTCAACACCTGGCACACTGCTTGTGTCTTCCACAGTGAAGACTCATGCAAAATACTCATTTAGTTCATCTGCTGTCTCCTTGGCCCTGTCATGATTTCTTGAGATCCATTTCCAACCTGATCTTCCCAATCAATCTGCATGTTGAAATCACTTATGACTATCATAACCTTGCCCTTTTGACATGCCTTTTCTTATTCCTGTTGTAATCTGTCATCCACATCCCAGCCACTGTTGGGACCGTTGGACCTTCCATTGGTCTCATCCACTCAATTTGCCGGAGTCTGTCTTCACATGCTGGGATAGACAACTCCCTACCTCACCGAGGGTTTGAGACCCGTCGGCTACCCTCACCTGGTTTAGCCAGCTTGTAGAAGCTGTTGCCCAGGACGTGGTCACTGTCACATGCAAACAGCTACGGGGAGCCGCAGGCGAGAGCTGAGTGCCAGGTGGCTACCAAAGGTGGGCTAACGGCCTTGAAAAGGACGCAACATGTTCCCCCACCAGAGGTGCTACCCCTCTCTGACACCTCATACAAGCGTGACCCTGGAATGTGGAAGACCCATGACAAAGTACATGGAGATGTGCAGCCATGGTCTGTCTGGAACAGGCAGTGGATGAAAGAGTCCTTGAGGTTGGGTACAGGGCTCATTGTTCCGGGCATACACCTCACATGCCTGAACATATTGTTGGACCTCACTTGCCATTCCAGGCCACCAATATCTGCTCTTGATGAACTCGAGGGTTCTGACAATCCGTGGGTGAGTGGTCATTCTCAATGCATGTCCCCATTGAAGAACCTGAGACTGGACGGAACCGGATGAGCTGCTGACCCAAAAAAGTGTTTTTAGGAAATTCCCCTTGTGCCTGGTCCTTGGGAAGAAAAGCACTGATTCCCCAATGAATTGGCGCTATTACCTTGGCTTGGGTTAAAATAGTAGTAGATTCCTGTTGTTTGGACAAGACATCTGGTTTCTGGTTTTTTGGTACTGGTCGAGAGGTCAGGATGAAATTAAAGCATTTAAAGGAAAGAGACCGTCTGGCCTGCCTGGAATTCAATCTCTTAGCCTCCTGAATACAAGCCAGGTTCTGTGGTCTATCCAAACGGTAAAAGGGTTTCTGGCTCCCTCAAGTCAGTGACACCATTCCTCCAGAGCCAACTTGACTGTGAGCAGCTCTCCGTTCCCAATGTCATAGTTCACTTCTGCCAGCAATAGCCACCTGGAGAAGAATGCACGTGGGTGCCGTTTACTGTCTGAAGGTGTCGGTTGAGACAAAAATGCACCCACTCCGATATCTGAGGTATCCACCCCCATGATGAAGGGAAGGTCCAGATTAGGTGAAACCAAAGAAGGAGCTGTCCTGAACAGCTGTTTGAGCCCTGCAAAAGCTGCTCTGCTTCAGTAATCCAGAAAAAGAGCCCATGGATTCCTTACACAGAGCTGTCAGTGGAGCTACCACTGAGCTGAAGTTCTTGAAGAACTTCCAGGAAAAGTTGACATACCTCAAGCATCATTGGACTTGTTTCACCTTGGGTGATTGTGACCAATCTCTGACTGCTTGTCTGTTAGTAGGATCCATCTTGAGATTGCCACTAGAGATGATAAAACCCAAAAATGAAATGGTGGTCACGTGAAATTCGGATTTCTCCAGCTTGACGTAAAGTCCATGGTCTAAATGCCTATTAAAATGACCCTGATGTGAGCAACATGCTCCTCCATGGACTTTGAGAAGATATATATGTCATCCATGTAGATGACGACATACTTGTGGAGAGCATTCCCAAGCACATTGTATAAAAAGGCCTGGAAAATGGCTGGAGCATTTGCACAGCTGAAGTGCATGACCAGGGACCCATAGTGCCCTGTTGGCATGTTGAATGTAATTTCACACACGTTGTCCTCATTTATGTGGATCAGATTGTATGCACTCCACCTGTTTAGCTCTGAGAATACACTTGCCCCTTGAAGAATCTCAAAGACAGTGTTCATGAGCAGAAGGAGCTAACGATTCTTGGCCGTTATGCGATTCAACCCTCTGTAATCAATGCACTTCTCTCTGGGACTGACAGGGGGTACAATTGGCCCTGCAGAGGACAAGTACCAGGCAGCAGATCTATTGCACAGCTGTTGAGTTGGTGCAGTGAAAGAGTTGAGGCCTTTCCCTTGCTGAAGACTTCTTTCAAATCTTTGCTGACAGAAGGGATTTCGTACAGTTTGGATGTTACAATTAACTCCAAATCTTTCTTCAAGGGTGACTTCCGAGGCTCCTTAGGTGGCAGGGGTCATTCAACAGACCTCAGAGTCTCCTCCATGGGTTCACTGGACTCCTTCGTTGAAACAATGGCCGAATTAAAGTCCAAATCCTTGTCCACATTTTCAGACAATGGCAACGAAGCATAACAAATGCCCCTTAAACCCCCAGGGTTATGCTCTGAAGGTCTGTGTTGAGGAGTCTTTCCTTTAGTGGAGATCTGGCGACTGGACCCCTTAGGCTTAGCAGGTAGAGTTAGTTCTAGACTCCTTGGTTTGCTCCTGAACTAGAAATCCCCTTCTCACTAGCTCCAATGTGCCTCTGACTAAAGAGGATCAAGATTCACACAGTCCTGTTGGCCAAAGTTGGCTTGTCTCTCCTTGAGGGCAGGACTGGGTCTCCAGAAGGCTTCAGGTTACCCTGCCCCCTCATCGAGCGTTGGTTTCGGGAGAGTCTGGAGATCAGAAAATCACACCAAATACATACCTCTTGTAATGACTGGACCAAGAAATAATCCTCACTTCCAGCTCACAAAAGGGCTAATCTGGGACAGCCAAGGGTGCCCAAAGATCAGGGATATGACAAGCAAATCATTGATACAGAAGCCAAAGACCTCCATCCTCATCTGCAAAACCCCTGACTACTGCTGGATCTGCCTAGAATAGTGGTCGCCAACCTTCTTAAGCCCAAGATCCCCTACCTCGGCCTTAATGAAAGGAAAGATCGACCTACTAAATCGTTTAGTCACATGCATGTGCACCGGGCAGAAAAGACCAGAGGTAAAACCCCACAACCAGGAAACAATCACTCTTTACAAACAGCCTTCAGTACCTGGAGTATTGCTATATTACCATTATCTTAATTAGTACTACTTATTTTTATAATGCTCACATTACAACACCTTTAATTCTATGTTTCATTATTTAATTTTATTTCAACACGAAAAACAAATGAATAAAAATTGACTGTTGCATTCAGTGTGATGACTGGGGCTGAATACTTTCTGCTAGTTCCCTGAAATTTGGCTCATAACTACAGACAGCCAATCTGAGACAGTCTGTGAGGTGTCTGCCAGTAAGACAGTTCCTGTACATAGATTTCATAATTTTCATCTGTTGTAGCACAGTGCTCTCGCAAACCTCCTGACAGACTGAATATTTGAAGGGACCGTTTCCTTTGTTAGACTGAATATTGAAACTGCCACATTTTTCAGGTGTTTTTTATTGGTAAGCTGTTACTGAGATGCTAGTATAAGTTTCAGAGGTATGCAAGATAATGACACCACTGTTTTTTGTTTCCCAGTTATTTATATTTGGGAAATGTTGGAATTTAAAGGGTGAGAACTGTTGTAACATGAACATTATAAAGATAAATTAATACAAATTAGGATAATGATAATATAGTAATCCCGTAGCTGCGCGGCTACGGAAAGCTGTTTGTAAAGAGAGGTTGCTTCAAGGGTTGCAAGGTTTTACTTCCGGTCTTTTCTACCGCGGTGCATGGCGGGGGAGCTACACACACACATGTGCACTGGGCAGAAAGAACAGAACTAAAACCCCGCAATCCAGAAACTCTCTCTCTTTACAAACAGCTTTCAGTAGCTGGAGTACTGCTATATTACCATTATCCTAATTAGTATTACCTATTTTTAAAATGCTCACATTACAACAGTATTTGTGTATTTATTTATTTTTCATTTTTTTCGGGATCTACTGGGAAAGGCTCAACGATCGACCGGCTGGCGACCACTAGCCTAGACCTAGCAGGTGGTTGTCCAGGACAGTTGCTGGCATGTGCTAGCTCACTTCCTGCAGCATTACGTTGAGATGATGGACACTCCCCAAGTCCAGGATATTACCAGCTGCCCCAGGCATTCACCTCTCATTGGTTCGTACCCCAGGAGATCTTTGCCTGCAGTGCGAGACCAGAATCCATGGGGTTTGGAGTAGCGGCTGCTACCATTACTGCCCTCCCAACACTGGACGGTCTAAGTAGTTCTCTCAGTGGTTACAGATTCGGACATTTGACCCGCAGGTGATCTTTGTCCCTGCAGTTAGCGGCCGCTTTAACCCTGATGCCGGGACCGCTCATCGGCAGAGAGTCTTGTGCAGACAATTTGCGCGGGCTCAACAGGATCCAGAGCAGGAGACAGGCTGGTCAATGTCCAAGATTGGGGAGTGGAATTGTGATGTGTTGAGGCCAGGCTTGAGCTAGCGTTCTTCGACCTCTTGAAGTAGTCCCACATACGTTCCGCCAGACGATTATCGAGGCGGATGGACTGGTCAATCAGAACCCCTAAGTTCTCTGCGGTTCTCCCAAGGTGAGGACATCCATTAGTTCATCTCAGAGTCCATGGTGGCGTAGAGTGGTCAAGGCTTCCCCATTCCAACCACTTTATTCGACCAAAGTCCAAAACTCAATAGCATAGTCGGCCTCCGACCATCTGTCCTGACGCACCTGAATCTGACAGTCCAAGGCTTGGCTTGCCTCGGAATTACGGAATACCTTCCTCATGGCAGATATGAATTCCTCTGAATCCAAGCAAATCTCCAACCTTTATTCCCAACGCATGGTGGCCCAGGCCAGGGCTCTCCCAGTCAGGAGAAAGATAATGAGGGCCACCTTTCCACACTCCGAAGGGAACCTTGACGGCTAGATTTCGAACAACAATGAGCTTTGAATGAGGAAGCCACGACAAGAACCTGGGTCACCGTCGAATCTCTTGGGGGCTGGAAGATGTACTGGCCCTGCAGAGCGATCGACAGCCTCACCTGAGTGACTCTGGCTTCCCCCTTGCGAAAGTTGGCACACGGCAACCTGGAGGTGTGTATCTCCTTACTCTGGCTAGAAATCCTCTCTCTGTGGCTGCCCACAGTGGACAAGAGGCTTCAATACCCTGCTGGGTCCATGTCTGGCTAAATCGTACTGTGACAAGGGACCTAAGTGAGGATGATTGGTCCCAAGTGATACAAAGCTGGAATCAAGACAGGATGCAAGACTGAAGCAAGAACAGAATACTAATCTAAAAGCTAGGCAATAATCCAAGTAGAATTGACAACTGAGCACTGAGCCGCCTTTCACGTGTTTCTTAAATATTGAAATCCTGGTGCCAAAACATGGCTGCCAATTAATGAGATGGCCCTGAATCCTTAAAGGGGTCACGCCAGCTAGCCAAATTCTGGAGAGCTAGAGCATCTAAACCATGGAAGCTGGTGCAGTTGGGTGCGTATCATAACAGGGATTGATGTTGAATGATGGAATACCGAGTATGCAGTCCATTGTAATGGCGGTTGGTTCTTGTCGGCACCCTGTCTCAGTCAACATTTCCAGCCTGGAGACATTAGTCACACTAAATCAGCTCCATCTCTGGAGGATGTTTCCAAAACGATGGAGAAACTACTTCAAAGAGGTCCTCAGAATCTCCATGAAAAAAATGTAACATATGCACAGACTGGTGGGAAGCTCTGACCCGTGACTGCTTAAAATGGTACGGAAGTGTCCAGGAAGGGGACGAGCTCTTGAAGTCTCTCTGGAAGCATATGGAAGTAAAATGTAAATAGCAGACCCCAGCAACCCACCTATCTGGCCCAAATGGCTGTGCCTGCGGCAGAGTCTGAAGATCTCACAAGGGACTCTTCAGTCACCCCATGCCTCAAGGATCTGCTGAAGAAAGAAGAATCCCATACTTCTGCAGTGGTGTGTCAGGAGAGGTCTGTCTGATGAAATCTCTGGAATGAGGTCCGCCAGCATCTCTACTTCCTCAGGAGGCTAAAGATATTCAAAATATCCCTTTGAACCTCATTATTTTTTTATCAATGCACCATAGAAAGCTTCCCATCTGAAGTACCACAGCTTGTATGGTAACATATCTGCCTTGGACAGCAAGAAACAACAGAGAGTTATGGACACGGCTCAGCACGTCATGGAAACTAGCAACCCAGTGTGAACTCTGTCTAGACTTCTTACTGCCTTAGTAAAGAAGCCAACATAATCAAAGATCCCTCCCACCCCAAATATTCTCTCCTCTCCCCCCTCACATTGAGCAGAAAAAATAAAAGCCTGACAGCACATACCATCATGCTGAAGGGCAGTTCCTATTCCACTGTAACAAGTCCCCTATTACGATAAGATGGTTTCATGACCTCACAATTTACCTCATCATGGCCTTGATATGCCTTGTACCATATTTTTTGCCTACACTGCACCTTCTCTGTGACTGTAACCCTTCATTTTGTATTCTGCTGTTGTTGGCCTTTATACTACCTCAATGCAACACTATAATGGAATGACCTGTATGGATGGTTTGTAAAACTCAGTACATGTGACAGTAAAAAACCACTTCACCAATTTATACATATAACTTTCATGGACAGCTGATTTGAAGGTTGCCCATTATATGAAGAAACTGCAGGAGATGAGGTTATTCACCATACAGCAGAAACTTCACAATTGGGAGGCAGTTTTATTCATGCAATGAAGTAGAAGCTGTTTCTCTGTGATCAGTAACTCATTGTTTCAAAATCCATACCAGGAAATGAAGATGTTACATTCCACCAGGACTACTTGAGAACTCAAATTCTATTTTTAACAAAACGGAAAAAAAAAAGATTTTGATATGGTGAGCATAGCATAGCTGAAATTTGAGACTGAATTCTTGTGCGCTAGTTGGGGGTTGTCTGTTCTTTGAGGCAAGCCTGTTGAACCTACTAATTCAGGTGCTGTCCAATCCTGGGTCTACATAGCAAATTCAGTAAAAGACAAACTCTAATGCACAGTTCCTCTCAACATCGATGATTTTCACTATTTGTCACAAGAACCTGACTGATACACAAATCTGCTCTTGAAGAAGCAACTATGCCTCGCCAACTGCAGTCAAGTCGAGTTTACTGTCATGTGTACAGTACAGTAAGGTATAGGAACAATGAATAATTTGCTTGCAGTGGCATCACACAAGAATAAATTATGTCATAATTATGTATACATAAATTATATCAGCGATGAGCTGAAATATTCCTTTTGTGCTGAGCTGAAATATTCCTTTTGAGTTTTATATTCTGTGCTTTTGATTTTTTTTGTTGCCATTTGTGCAATTTTTTTAGCACTGGAGGAGGAGGGCTGTTGGATATTTGATATTTTTCTTTGAATGGATTGGTTCCGTGGTCCCGTGGTCCCCTGTTTCATGACTGTCTGTAGGGAAGACAAATTTCAGAGTTATATACCGCATACATACTTTGATAATAAATGCACTTTGAACTTTGAACTTAATTTAGACTCTGACGTGAACAAAAATGCAGCCCAAGTTCTGCCAAACTCACTTTTAAGCTCAGGTTTCCATTTCATGACCTTTGCTTTCGAATATATAACCACAAAGACATTTAAATTGAAAGTGATAGTTGTTTTCAATCATTTTATAAGCCAAATAAAATGAAAAGATACCGAGTGGGTAGAAACAAGAATAACCCCGAAAGGTCAACAAAACTCACTTAATGAAAAAAAAACATCTTTTCTGCAACAATCAGTGCCATTGGGGTATCATGTTGTGCAGTTGTATCAATTCTGGGTCAATTTAAGTTGCGTTACATTGTGCTTGATAATGTCGCCTAATGTCTTACTTCTAACCATTAGTGTGAACAAGGAAAGAGCTGCATCTCTACACCCCTCCAATAATCTCACAAAGAAGATCACATTTTGAGGGACTGGGCTAAATTTTACTCACCTGGACTTTTCATGTTTAGTTACACTTTCCACTGAGATCAGAGTCCATTCGTTGAGTTCTTCTGGCAGTTTGATTTTTTGTTCCTTGTATAAGGTGATGTCCCTGTATTTTCACTCAGAAGTTCTGGGTGCTGTACTTTTATGAAGCATAAAACGAGCTTTATTACCTTTCACTGCAGTTCCCCCTGCAACTGGCACTGAGTTCTTAAAAGGACATGCCACAATTCAGGGCTACTTACTGAGCTCCAGGGAAGTGTAGTTATATAACAGACAGGAACTGCAGGTAGGGGAGAAATGGATGGAGGAAGGGTGCAAGTAAGATCACATGGAACCTGATGAAGAGCAGTGGCTAGAGGGGGCAAGTTGTCTGTGACAGAGGCCCCAGGCAGAAAATCACCAAGGAGTGTGTTATAAGAGTTTGAGTAGGCGCTTGAACTTACCGAGTCTGTGCCAAACACTACACATTCCTTTGCTCCAATCTTACACTAAATCCCACTTTCTGCTTCTGACACTTGCCCTAAGATTCTACTGGGCATCTTCACACTAGGGACAATTTGCACAGGCCAATTAACCAACCAACCCATACACTTTTGCGACATTGGATGAACCCGGAGGAAAACCGTATAGCCATAGGGAAAACATTTACTCTCCATGTTTGGCCCTTAATTTTCTAAACGCTTCCAACTTATGTGCATGTCTCTTAAAAGTTGTTGTACCTGCCTCAACCACTTCCTTTGGCAGGTCAAAAAAGGTGCAATCACTTTGTGTAAAAAAAAATTACCCCTCATTCCTCTTAAATCTTCTCTATCTCATTTTAAATATATGCCCTCTAATTTTTGATTCCCCAACCCTGGAAAAAAGATTGACTCCTTTCACCCTCTCTATGCCCATCATGATTTTATAAACCTTTATAAGATCAGTTTTCAGTCTCACCGGCTACAAGGAATAAAGTCCTAAATTGTCCAACCTTTCCCTATAACTCCGTCCTGCAATCTGAGCAACATCCTTGTAAACATTTTCTGCACTCTTTCTATTGAAATGTCATCTTTCATATTGTAGGGTGACCAAAACTGAGAACAATAATCCAAGTGTGGCCTCTGAAGGGTCCTATACTATTGTACCATGACTTCCCAACTTTCATACTCAATGGCCTGACTTATGAAGGTCAACGCACCAAACCTGCACCCATTGTCTACCTGTGTCTCTTTCAGTGAACCATGTACCACATTCTAAGGTCCTTCTGTTCTATAACCCTCCCCAGGATCTTGCTGTTCACTGTGAAAATCCTACCTAGATTTGACTTTCTAAAATAAAACACCTCACACTTCATCCAAACTAAACTCAATTTGCCATTACTTTCTCAGGCAGAAGAGAATCAGAACCTTCTTCTGGACACACCTCAAACTTGAGGTTTAGTTCAACAAGATGACATACTCTGAAACTAGACTTATTTGATTTAAAAAGTGACATTTAAGTTTGTGGCTCTGCGTAAATTGTCACAATTAAACTTAAAGGCTGCTTTTTCCTGTGAATCTAGGGTAATCAATCTACATATCAGCACTTTCTCATATGAAACAAAAGTGAGAACTTTTTTTGAACTAACCCTACAGAGGTTTTTCTGTACTGTAGAGTTTCTGTTGATCTAGTTTTCAGAGTATGCCATATGTGACTTCAGTCTCTTTGAGGCCAGCATGTGAGCAGCCTTCAAGGAGGTGAACCCACAAAAAGCATCCGAGTATTAAAAATCTGTGCTGATCAACTGGCCAGAGTGTTCCTCAGTGTCTTTAACCTCTCGCTTCAGCAGCCTGAGGTACCCCCCTGCTTCAAGCTGGCTTCAAATTATACTGGTGCCTGAGAAGAATGTAGTAACCTGCCTCAATGACTATCATCCAGCAGCATTTACACACACAGCGATGATGTGCTTTGAGAGGTTGGTGATGAAACATATCAACCTCTGCCCAAGAAGTGACTTGGATCCACTCCAATTTGCCAACCAGAGCAACACGTCCACTGCAGATGCCACCTCATTGGTTCTTCACTCAATCCTAGAATATCTGGACAGCAAAGATGCATACATCAGGATGTACTTCATTGACTACAGCTGAGCATTCAACATCATCATCCCCTCAAAATTAATCAACAAGCTCCAAGACCTTGGCCTCAATACCTCCTTGTGCAATTGAATCCTGGATTTCCTCACTAGCAGACCCCAGTCAGTTCAGAATGGCAACAGCATCTCCTGCATAATCTCCATCAACACAGGTGTACTTCAAGTCTGTGTGCTCAGCCTCCTGCTCTACTTGCTTTACACTTATGACTGTATGGCTAAACACAGCTTGAATACCATATTCAAGTTTTCTGATGACGCCACCACTGGAGACTGAATCAAAAGTGGATAAATTAGATTAGATTAGATTATGAGGAAACGCAGTCCTCCTTTATTGTCATTTAATAATGCATGCATTAAGAAATGATACAATGTTTCTCCAGAATGATATCACAGAAACACATGACAAACCAACTGAAAAACTGACAAAAACCACATAATTATAACATATAGTTACAACAGTGCAAAGCAATACCGTAATTTGATAAAGAACAGACCATGGACACGGTAAAAAGTCTCAAAGTCTCTCGAAAGTCCGATCATCTCACACAGATGGTGAACCTCCAACTTGTTGATGCAGCGTCCTGGAAGCATCTGACCACAGTCCGACTCTGAGTCCGTCGGAAAACTCCGAGCCTCCGACCAGCTCTCTGACACCGAGCACTGAGCACCATCTCTGCCGAGCGCTTCAACCCCACAAATCAGCATCTAGGAAGGAGATCAAAAATCTGGCTGAGTGGTGCCACAACAACAGCTTCTTATTCAATGTCAGCAAGACCAAGGAGGTGATTATTGACTTCAGGAGGAGGAAACCAGAGGTCCATGAGCAAGTCCTCATCAGAGGATCAGAGGTGGAAAGGATGAGCAACTTTAAATTCCTTGGTGTTACCATTTCAGAGGACTTGTCCTGGGCCCAGGAAAGCATGAGAATTATGAAGCAAGCATGGCAGCGCCTACACTTCCTTAGGAGTTTGCAAAGATTCAGCATGACATCTTAAATTTAAGGCGGGAGGAGAAGATGGCAGCGCGGCGCGCGCGTGCAGCTCTCCGGTGAAAAATGATGTCATATCTGTTAAATAGGGGCCATGGGCAATTCTGATTTGATGAAGAATGGACGTTAAATCACAGAGGAACATCGGGGGAAATTTCTGAAATGCCCGTTCCCCGCTGTCGTTACTGTGTGGTCGGGAATCTTTCGGAGGGTAGGCCTAAAAATCCCCGGCCTTGCCTGCTTTTGGCGACCGAGAAAGAGGTCAAATCGCTCGGACAGAGATGGCGCTCAGTAGACGGTGTCGGACAGCTGATCAGAGCTCGAAGTTTTTGGATGACTCAGAGTCGGATTGTGGTCGGCATGGCAGGGAGAGTTTTTCTTCTCTCTCCTGACTGCGTGAGATGTGGGACATTTGAGAAACTTTGAACTTTACTGTGCTCATGGACTTCTTCATCAAGTTGTGGTATTGTGCACTGTTGTAACTATATGTATAATTATGTGGTTTTGTCAGTTTTTTTCCAGTCTTGGTTAGTCCTGTGTTTTGTGATATCACGCCAGAGGAAATGATGTATCATTTCTTAATGCATGCATTACTAAATGACAATAAAAGGGGACTACGTGTTTTCATAATCTAAATTTTGACAAACTTTCATAGATGTGTGGTGGAGAGTATACTGACTGGCTGCATCACAGTCTGGTATGGAAACACCAATGCCTTTGAATGGAAAATCCTACAAAAAGTAGTGGATACAGTCAAGTCCATCAGCACCCCTCCCCCATACCCATGAGCACATCTACATGAAACACTGTCGCAGGAAAGCAGCAGCCATCATCAGGGACCCCCACCACCCAAGCACAGATGCCATCAGAAAGAAGTTACAGGAGCCTCAGGACACACACCACCAGGCTCAGGAACAGTTATTACCCCCCAACCATTAGGCTTTTGAACTAAATTGGACAACTTCACTCAATTGCACTTGGGCCATCATTGAAATGTTTTCACAACCGATGGACTCACCTTCAAGGATTCTTCATCATGATCTCGATATTTATTGCTTATTCATTTATTATTATCACTTGTCCTTTTTTGTATTTGCGCAGTTTGTTGTCTTTTGCACATTGATTAAGTGCCCACATTGATCTGGTTTTTCATTGATTCTATTATGGTAATTATTCTATTATGGGTTGATAGAATATAGCTGCAAGAAAATGAACCTCAGGCTTGTATATGGTGATATATATGTACATTGATAACAAATTTACTGTGAACTTTGAACTAAAGGCAATGCAATAATTTGATTGCCTGCCACTGTGATTGTAATGCCCTTATATAAATAACACACTTAAATCATTATTAAGGCTGCTTCTTTGTCTTTTTCTCACAAACACAACATTCTATATTATCCAGTATTCATTTGAAGTAACCATAAGATTTTGAAGTTAAAAACAATGGCCAACCATATCTACTATAAATGGAGTAAATGGAAATATTTTTAACTGTAAACATCATCTTTATATTTTAGTTGAATAAAATCTCTCATAAAGCAATAAAATCTATGCACAAGGAAATATAGAACACCCACAAATCAGACAGAGTCACCTGAGTCTGGCTATAACCAATAATAAGTCAATTATTGTGAAGTGGTTCATTTTGGTAGGTGAAATATGATGGCAGAATATAATATTAATGGTAAGACTCTTGGCAGTGTGGAGGATCAGAGGGATCTTGGGGTCTGAGTACATAGGACACTCAAAGCAGCTGCGCAGGTTGACTCTGTGGTTAAGCAGGCGTACGGTGTATTGGCCTTCATCAATCGTGGAATTGAATTTAGGAGCCGAGAGGTAAGGTTGCAGCTATATAGGGCCCTGGTCAGACCCCACTTGGAGTACTGTGCTCAGTTCTGGTCGCCTCACTACAGGAAGGACGTGAAAGCCATAGAAAAGGTGCAGAGGAGATTTACAAGGATGTTGCCTGGATTGGGGAGCATGCCTTATGAGAATAGGTTGAGTGAACTGGGTCTTTTCTCCTTGGAGCGACGGAGGATGAGAGGTGACCTGATAGAGGTGTATAAGATGATGAGAGGCGTTGATCGTGTGGATAGTCAGAGGCTTTTTCCCAGGGCTGAAATGGTTGCCATAAGAGGATGCAGGTTTAAAGTGCTTGGGAGTAGGTACAGAGGAGATGTCAGGGGTAAGTTTTTTACTCAGAGAGTAGTGAGTGTGTGGAATGGGCTGCCAGCAATGGTGGTGGAAGCGGATACAATAGGGTCTTTTAAGAGACTTTTAGATAGGTACAGTACATGGAGCTTAGTAAAATAGAGAGCTATCGGTAAGCCTAGTAATTTCTAAGGTAGGGACATGTTTGGCACAACTCTGTGGGCCGAAGGGCCTGTATTGTGCTGTAGGTTTTCTATGTTTCTGCTTCTAATTCTTCCTTTATGGGATCTTGCGGTTAAACTGTAACTTATTTTCACCACTCATTCACAATTCTGCACTAAGCATTTGATAAAGAGAAAGAACAACCTAACTGAAGGAAATAAAAAAAGATGGAGACCTTTACATTACAAAGTGATAATAAAATTAGACTCCTTGCTTCTAAATAATCAGGCCGTTTAGTTTTGCAAGGTACCTGAAACTCTCTGGTCACTGCTTTAATTGTAGATATTTTGCATTGAAGGAAAGATCTTGTGTAGTGATAATGCAGCAGTGCAACATAGCTCATATGTTTTATACAGTTTTGATTTCACCTTTAACATGGTTGCATAGCATATAAACAACCACCACCAATGCCCCATTCTCGCACATGCTCATCTTTCTCCATGCCCATCAATGCCCCTACTTCACACATGCCCAGCTTTCTCACACATGCCCACAATGTCCCTATCTCGCACACGCCCACAATGCCGCTATCTCGCACACGCCCACAATGTCCTTTTCTCGCACACACCCAGTGTCCTTTTCTCGCACACACCCACAATGCCCCTATCTCACACACGCCAACAATGCCCCTTTCTCGCACATGCCCACAGTCCCTATCTCACACACACCTACAATGCCCTTTTCTCGCACATGCCCACAATGTCCTCATCTCGCACACACCCACAACGCCCTTTTCTCACGCACACCCACAATGCCCCTAACTCACACATGTACAGCTTTCTCAAGGCTTTTTCAAAAGGCTTTTGACAAGGTCCCACACAGAAGATATTTTCAAAAGGCTTTTGACAAGGTCCCACACAGGAGATTAGTGTGCAAACTTAAAGCACACGGTATTGGGGGTAAGGTATTGGTGTGGGTGGAGAATTGGTTAGCAGACAGGAAGCAAAGAGTGGGAATAAACGGGACCTTTTCAGAATGGCAGGCAGTGACTAGTGGGGTACAGCAAGGCTCAGTGCTGGGACCCCAGTTGTTTACAATATATATTAATGACTTGGATGAGGGAATTAAATGCAGCATCTCCAAGTTTGCGGATGACACGAAGCTGGTTGGCGGTGTTGGCTGTGAGGAGGATGCTAAGAGGATGCAGGGTGACTTGGATAGGTTGGGTGAGTGGGCAAATTCTTGGCAGATGCAATTTAATGTGGATAAATGTGAAGTTATCCACTTTGGTGGCAAAAATAGGAAAACAGATTATTATCTGAATGGTGGCCGATTAGGAAAAGGGGAGGTGCAATGAGACCTGGGTGTCACTATACACCAGTCATTGAAAGTGGGCATGCAGGTACAGCAGGCGGTGAAAAAGGCGAATGGTATGCTGGCATTTATAGCGAGAGGATTCGAGTACAGGAGCAGGGAGGTACTACTGCAGTTGTACAAGGCCTTGATGAGACCACACCTGGAGTATTGTGTGCAGTTTTGGTCCCCTAATCTGAGGAAAGACATCCTTGCCATAGAGGGAGTACAAAGAAGGTTCACCAGATTGATTCCTGGGATGGCAGGACTTTCATATGAAGAAAGACTGGATGAACTAGGCTTGTACTCGTTGGAATTTAGAAGATTGAGGGGGGATCTGATTGAAACGTATAAAATCCTAAAGGGATTGGACAGGCTAGATGCAGGAAGATTGTTCCCGATGTTGGGGAAGTCCAGAACGAGGGGCCACAGTTTGAGGATAGAGGGGAAGCCTTTTAGGACCGAGATTAGGAAGAACTTCTTCACACAGAGAGTGGTGAATCTGTGGAATTCTCTGCCATAGGAAACAGTTGAGGCCAGTTCATCGGCTATATTTAAGAGGGAGTTAGATATGGCCCTTGTGGCTACGGGGGTCAGGGGGTATGGAGGGAAGGCTGGGGCAGGGTTCTGAGTTGGATGATCAGCCATGATCATAATAAATGGCGGTGCAGGCTCAAAGGGCCGAATGGCCTACTCCTGCACCTATTTTCTATGTTTCTATGTTTCTATGTTTCTCACACACGCCCACAATGCCCCTATCTCACACATGCCCACAATGCCCTTTTCTCTCACATGCCCACGGTCCCTATCTCACACACACCCAGCTTTCTCACACACGCCCACAATGCCCCTATCTCACACACGCTCACAATGCCCTTTTCTCTCACATGCCCACGGTCCCTATCTCACACAGGCCCATCAATGCCCCTTTGATTCTTTTGCTACTTACTAACACCAAGGGTAATTTACAGCAGTCTACTAACCCACAAGCACATCTTTAGATTTAGTATGGCGAAGGAACTGAGGTCTGGTGAATGAGACAGAGATAGGTAAAAGAGTCAAACAGCATGGGAAACTAGCATTTCAACTGCCCCCCCCCCCAGTACCATCACCACCTATTTACACTAATCCTACATTAACCCTATACTTCTACAGGCCCCACATTTGTTTTCATTTTGTTTCTCCTTTCCATTCGTGTTAATCTTTGCTAAAGAATAAGGTATGCTTTCACCTTTAAAGATTGCTCCATCATATTTCATTACATTTGGAGCAGAGCATTCCTAAGAAATTGTTGGTTCATTTCTCTGAATCAGAATTAGGTTTTATTATCACTGACGTACATTGTGAAATTTATCATTATGCAGCAGCAGTACAGTGCAAGTCATAAAAATTACCATAATTTACAAACTAACAGAATAGTACAAAAGGTGAGTAAAAGACAAAAAATGAGGTAGTGTTCATGGGTTCATGCACTGTGCAGGAATCTGCAGGTGGAGGGGAGAAGCCTCATTGTTAACATAGAACAGTACAGCATGACAATAAAAACGTTGTGCCGAACTAGCTAAAGTGCAAATCACAAACTCCCAAACACTAATCCCTCCTACCTACACCATATATCTCTCCATATATCTTATACCCATGTGCCTGTCCAAACGTCTCTTAAAAAGCCTCTGAGGTATTTGCCTCTACCACCATTCCAGATATCCATGACTCTCTGAGTAAAAACTTACTCCTCACATCCCCCTTGAACCTACTCCCTCTCACCTCCAATGCATGTCCTCTGGAGTTAGACATTTCCTTTTTTTTAATTTTTTTAAATTTTTTATTTTTATTTGGATAAGGAATTCACAAGTATCATGTACTTTTTTCACATGTATAACCTTTTCCATTTTTTATATGTATAAAACTATAATTATTTATACATTCTTAAGTACACATTGAGATGATATAAAAAGAAATTAGACACTTAAATAGATAATTATGTACAGTAGAAATTCTAATCTATTAGGCTAAGTAATGGTATTAATTGTTAAGAAAAGTAATAATAATAGTGGATTAGTAATAGTTTCCATATATCTCTTCTGGATCACTTCTTCTGGTCCAAAATGTTGTATGTAAGCCTATGTAACAACCATTGTAGGTGTTTATATCCTAATAACAGGAATTCTGCAGATACTGGAAATTCAAGCAACACACATCAAAGTTGCTGGTGAACGCAGCAGGCCAGGCAGCATCTGTAGGAAGAGGTACAGTCGACGTTTCAGGCCGAGACCCTTCGTCAGGACTAACTGAAGGAAGAGTGAGTAAGAGATTTGAAAGTTGGAGGGGGAGAGGGAGATCCAAAATGATAGGAGAAGACAGGAGGGGGAGGAATGGAACCAAGAGCTGGATAGGTGATTGGCAAAGGGGATATGAGAGGATCATGGGACAGGAGGTCCGGGGAGAAAGACAAGGAGTGGGGGGGGAACCCAGAGGATGGGCAAGGGGTATATTCAGAGGGACAGAGGGAGAAAAAGGAGAGTAAGAGAAAGAATGTGTGTATAAAAATAAGTAACAGATGGGGTACGAGGGGGAGGTGGGGCATTAGTGGAAGTTAGAGAAGTCGATATTCATTCCATCAGTTTGGAGGCTACCCAGACAGAATATAAGGTGTTGTTCCTCCCACCTAAGTGTGGCTTCATCTTTACAGTAGAGGAGGCCGTGGATAGACATGTCAGAATGGGAGGATGGAGTGAGAGCAGATGTATTTGAAATGGGGGAGATGCGTTTAAGAGCAGAGCAGATAGTGGAGGAAGGGAAGCCCCTTTCTTTAAGGGGCTCCACTTTAAGGACATCTCCACTGATGTCTACTATAAGCCTACTGACTCTCACAGCTATCTGGACTATTCCTCTTCTCACCCTGTCTCTTGCAAAAACGGCATCCCCTTCTCACAATTCCTCCGTCTCCGCCGCATCTGCTCTCAGGATGAGGCTTTTCATTCTAGGACGAGGGAGATGTTCTCCTTTTTTAAGGAAAGGGGCTTCCCTTCCTCCACTATCTACTCTGCTCTTAAACGCATCTCCCCCATTTCACGTACATCTGCTCTCACTCCATCCTCCCGCCACCCCACTAGGAATAGGGTTCCCCTGGTCCTCACCTACCACCCCACCAGCCTCCGGGACCAACATATTATTCTCCGTAACTTCCGCCACCTCCAACGGGATCCCACCACTAAGCACATCTTTCCCTCCCCACCTCTCTCTGCTTTCCGCAGGGATTGCTCCCTACGTGACTCCCTCGTCCATTTGTACCCCCCATCCCTCCCCACTGATCTCCCTCCTGGCACTTAACCGTGTAAGTGGAACAAGTGCTACACATGCCCTTACACTTCCTCCTTTACCACCATTCAGGGCCCCAAACAGTCCTTCCAGGTGAGGCGACACTTCACCTGTGAGTCGGCTGGGGTGATATACTGCGTCCGGTGCTCCCGATGTGGCCTTTTATATATTGGCGAGACCCGACGCAGACTGGGAGACTGCTTTGCTGAACACCTACGCTCTGTCCGCCAGAGAAAGCAGGATCTCCCAGTGGCCACACATTTTAATTCCACATCCCATTCCCATTCTGACATGTCTATCCACGGCCTCCTCTACTGTAAAGATGAAGCCACACTCAGGTTGGAGGAACAACAGCTTATATTCCGTCTGGGTAGCCTCCAACCTAATGGTATGAACATTGACTTCTCTAACTTCTGCTAATTCCCCACCTCCCCTTCGTACCCCATCTGTTACTTATTTTTATACACACATTCTTTCTCTCACTCTCCTTTTTCTCCCTCTGTCCCTCTGAATATACCCCTTGCCCATCCTCTGGGTTCCCCCCCCACTCCTTGTCTTTCTCCCCGGACCTCCTGTCCCATGATCCTCTCATATCCCCTTTGCCAATCACCTGTCCAGCTCTTGGCTCCATCCCTCCCCCTCCTGTCTTCTCCTATCATTTTGGATCTCCCCCTCCCCCTCCAACTTTCAAATCTCTTACTCACTCTTCCTTCAGTTAGTCCTGACGAAGGGTCTCAGCCTGAAACGTCGACTGCACCTCTTCCTAGAGATGCTGCCTTGCCTGCTGCGTCCACCAGCAACTTTGATGTGTGTTGTTTATGTCCTAACTTGTTCATGCTTGCTCCTGCCCCCAAACATAATTATCCAATCCCTATGTACTTATTTACTTAATTTTATCATTTTTTATCCCTTACCCAAATCTTTTCCTTTACTTGTATTAATTCTCTATTTTCCAGAAAAAAAACAAAAACAGTAAACATTTAGACTAGAGGTGCTTACGTTAGCAATATTACTGTGTTGATGAGAAGCGCAGTATAAATCATTAGGAGAGTCATCTAAAGTCTGCTCGCATTGGGGTTATATATTCAATCCATTTATTCCAGATTTGATAAAAATTTTCTTTTTGAATTCTCAGCGAGTAAGTCAACGTTTCCATTTTAAATATTTCCAAGATAATTTCATGCCAGTCTTCTAATGTAGGTGGTATTGGATTTAGCTACTTTCTAGTGATTGATTTCTTACTTGCCACTAAAAGGGCCTACAGCAACCTTACGACTTCCTTCTGTTCAAAAAACAATACATGCCCCAAATAGAGCGTCTCAAAGTTCAGAGGTATCTGGGTCCTAAGTACCTTAACTAATGTTCTATGAATACCTTCCCAATATATACTTAATTTAGGACAATCCCAGAAAATATGGAAATGATTTGCCTCCGTGGAGCCGCACCTTCTCCAACATGTCACGTTTGTATCTTTATATTTTTCCTGATATGGGGTCTTGAATTATCTTATAATATTTTTCCAACAATGTTCTCTCCAAGTCAAAGAATTAGTCGAAGACCACTGAAAGCTGCAGATTTTCCCCCAAGCCTCCTCTGAAAGTACCAACCCCGCTTCTTTCTCCCACTTCTCTTTAATATACAATGTGTTCACATTTTTAGCATGGGAGAGTGCATTATATAATCGAGAAACTGATTTACTAGGTATTGAACCGCAAGCCGAATTAAGAATCTTGAAAAATTCTAATTCTACTGTTGATAGGTCTGTATATCTACAACTCTGGTTAACATAATTTTGTACTTGAAGGTACCTAAAAAAGTCATTGTGTTCTAGGCCATGTTTGTCCTGCAGGATTTGGAAACTTTGTAATACTCTTTTATGTATAAATGAGAGGTAGATTGTAAGACCTTTCTTTATCCATAGTTCAAATCTTTTATCTCCTCTGTTGGGAAGGAATTCAGTATCATATGCACACCATCTAAAGAGTTTTAACATGTTATTAATTCCACATGAATTAACCACCTTCTGCCATACTTTTAATGTAAGATTTATCCAACTGTTTTTAATTTTTTCCAATTGGGCCATCAATCCTTTGTCAGCTATTGAGGCCAATAGAGGAAAATTGTCAACCAATCCAAATTCTATTTCCTTCCATCTAGCCTTATATTCCCTATTGCACCAATATAACAGAAGGGTTATCTATGAGGCATAAAAATAATTTCTCAGGCAAGGAAGAACCATACCTCCTCCTTCCTTCCCTAACTGTAAGGTGTTATATCGAATTCTAGGTTTCTTTCCTTGCCAAATGAAGCGGGAAATGCATTTGTCCCATTCCCTGAATTGATTATCATCCACTTCCACAGGTAAAGTACGGAAAAGATACAGTAACCGAGGAAGAATATTCATTTTTATAGTATTTATCCTTGAATTTAAACATAAAAAGGGGATAAGATTCCATCTATGCATATCTGCTTTTATCTCTGAGATCAATGGCCCATAATTTACCTGTGACAGCGTCGAAAGATCCTTCGGCAGGGTTATTCCTAAATATTTTAATGATTTAGCTTCCCACTTAAGATCATATGTATCCTGCAATTTTTTGGATGGTGTATAGTTTAGGGACATAACCTGCGTTTCCTTTACATTTATTTTATAACCTGATATTTTCTCAAAGTCATCCAACTGTGTAAACAATCCTATAAATGATTTTTCTGGTTCACTCAGATAGACTAAAACATCATCTGTGAATAACGCCACTTTCTATTCAATCACTGCCACCTTGATACCTCTTAAGATTTCGCTCTGTCTTATTAGTTGGGCAAGCGGTTCAATATATAGCGCAAAAAGGAGAGGAGAAATTGGGCATCCCTGTCTAGTGCCTCTCTCTAAAATAAAGGAGTCAGAGAGGTCCCCATTTAACTTAATTCGAGCTGTAGGGCTGTCATATAGAGTCTGAATTACTTTAATAAACTTTTCTTGAAAACCAAATCTTCCTAACACTCTGTATAGGAATGCCCAACTAACCGAATCAAAAGCTTTCTCAGCATCTAATCCTACTACCATTGTCTCTGTCTCGTTCTTATTAACCTGTTCTAATATGTGTAGAGTTCTCCTTATGTTGTCCTGTGTTTGTCTTTGTTGAATAAATCCAGTCTGGTCTAAGTGGATTAGGCCAGGTAAAAGCTTTTCCAACCTGCGCGCTAATATAGACGTAAATAATTTGTAATCTAAATTAAGAACACTAATTGGCCGATAATTGCCACATTCTAGTTTATCTTTACCCTCTTTAGGAATAACTGAAATAATCGCTTCTCTCCAGGAAGGTGGAGTTTCTCTTCTCTGTAAGATCCAATTAAATGTGTTAAGTAGTAATGGGGCTAACTGTGTCTTCAGGGATTTGTACCACTCTGAGGTAAACCCATCTGAACCCGGGGACTTTCCAGCCTTTAACCTAGAGATGACCACATTCATTTCTTTGGCAGTTACTGGTTCTAATAGACTTTCATTTTGTAAATCTGTAAGTTTAGGTAGATCTAAGGAATTCAATAAACTGTCTATATAGGGCTCATTGGAGGCCCGGGGTTGGGAGTACAGCTCTCGATAATATGTTTCAAAACTCTCTTGAATTTTCCCTATTGTACTCGCCACAAGCCTTATATGATTCTTTATTTTATGAATTGTATTGTCTGCTTGTTGTTTTCGTAATTTACATGCTAATAATCTAGCTGATTTACCTCCTACTTCATAATTCTTTTGTCTCAGGTAAAGAAAATTTCTTTGAGTTTCCAATGTATAAATATCGTCAATTTCACTTTGTAATTTCCTAATTTCCTGTTTTAAATTTGAATTACTTTTGTTGCTATCTACAACTTGAAGTTGTTTTAATTTTCCTTGAAGGTCTGTTAATTTTTGTGCATTGATCTTTTTCATGTGAGTGGTAATGGAAATAATTTTCCCTCTCAGTACCGCTTTCAATGTATCCCATAAGATCACTGGTGATGTTTCTCCCGTGTCATTAAGGTCTAGGTATTCTTTGATTTCTCCCCTTAATCTCTCCATTACTTTTGGGTTATTGAGTATATGTGAATTTAACCTCCATAGTGTTTTCCTCATTTTCCTTTCCAGGATTAGAGACATAGAGACTGGGCTATGATCTGACAGATCAATTGTTGCAATATTACAGTTTTTTATCCTGAGTCTATCTGTATTAAAGATAAAGAAATAGTCTATCCTTGAATAGGCTGAATGAGGGAAAGAGTAGTGTGTATAATCTTTACTAGTGGGATGTAATTCCCTCCACATATCTATAATTCCCAACTCCTCCATCAATAAATTCATTTTCTGAGTCAGTGGTTTATTCTGAGTAACTATCCTTGAAGAATCTAATATAGGATTTAATCTAATATTAAAATCCCCTCCACAAATTACTACCCCTTAAGAACTGACCATTAGGTCAAAAATGTGTCTATAAAATGACCATTCACAACCTGGAGGAGCATAAACATTCAGCAGCGTTATTTCTGTACCTTCTATTCTTCCTGTAATTTTTATAAATCTTCCATCTTTGTCTTTAGTCTCTGAAATATGTTCATAATTAAGAGTACTTGATATTAAAGTAGCTACCTCTCTTTTGTGGCTCAATTTATATGATGAGTAAAATACATGCTTAAAGCCCATTCTTTTTAATTTTCCATGTTCAGATTGGCTCGTATGTGTTTCCTGGAGGAAAGCTATTTGTGCCCTCTCTTTTTTCAATTTAGACATAATCTTATTTCTTTTAATTGGATTCAAAACCCAATTAACATTATAGGAAATTATTTTTACCAATTCAATTTGCATTTTCCTCTAGTAGAAAAAAAAACACTCTCCTTTTCTAACCAAACAGCAAGCAATCCCTTCTCTACAGTAAACCAAAACATATAACCACACCCTAGACATTTCTGAACGTATAACATTTGAAAATTTTCCCAGACTTCCCACAGTGAGGCCTGAGCACTGACCCGCCTCAGTTCAGAGGGATAACCTCTATCTTCACCCTGTGTTAGAGGGCCCTCAGCAGTTTGAATAATCATAGAGAATTTTCCCCTATTTATGTCTCGACCATATTGCTATCATTCAAGTTATTCCGTCTAGTTTATTTTCAGATACCAGCTTTCATTTTACCTTTAAGTCCGATTTACTCTTTTCAGTCATTTCTCTTAATTAGTCTGTGTTCTCTGTACATTCGCATCTGAATATTTGCAGCTTTTCCTTGTAGTTTGACACTGGTTCGTGTGGAGCGTCCTCGCCCCACTAACTGCCACGACTTCTGCCAAATCCTCTCCAGTAGCGACTCCGGTTGGGTGATAACTTTAATAGGTAGTCCCCGGTCCGCCAGGTCCAACGTTGCCTCCTCCACCGTAGCGTAAGTTTTTGTCCCTTCGTCGTAAAAGACTCTCAGCCGAGCTGGATACAGGGCCTGAAATCTGATGTTGTTTTCCTTCAGGACCCTCCGTGTTTCCGCATATTCCTTCCGTCTGGCAAGGATCCCCGGTGCGTAATCGTGGTCTAAGCTGATTTTACAGTTGCTCCACATGAAACCTTTCTTTTGCCATGCCCTTTTAAGCACCTCTTCCTTCATTCTATAACTGAGAAATCTGACCAGAATCGATCTGGGCTGGGCGCCTGCCAGAGGCTGTGGTGCCAACGCGCGGTGAGCCCTTTTTATCTGTAGGTCTTTTGTGGCCGGTATATCAAGGTTCTCTCTAAGTAGCTTCTCCATGAAGGGAATCATCAATCCGGGTTTACCTTCAGTTCCTTTGGGAACTCCGTAGATCCTCACATTTTCCCTTCTTGAGCGGCCTTCTTGGTCTATTAGCTTCCACTGGAGCTGCTCTTGCAGCTTTAGCATTTCTGCTATCACTTCCTCTGCATTTTGTTGCTTCTCTTCAATTCCAACAATCCTTGCTTCGGCTTCATCTAACCTCGAGTTAGTTTTTACTATTTCTCCTTTAATATCCTCCAGCTGTTTGTTGTTATCTTGTCGGAACTCGCGAATCTCTCCGAGAATCAAAGACAGAGTCACCGATTCCCCCTCATTATCTCCGTCCTGGCTTGCCATGGGGAAGCTAGGCCCGTCGCCTTGCTGCGTCTCTTTATGTTTATCAGCCTACGGAGCGGACTCTTTAATCTTGTTCTTAGACATCATCCTTGCCCCTTTTATTAATATAGTTATACAACATTAAGTATTCGTCTAAATTTGATTTTGGGGCAGCTTACCTTCTTTTTGGCCGAGAGACCTTTTCCTTACGCCGCCATTCCCTTGATGACCCGGAAGTCCTCCCAGAGTTAGACATTTCCACTATGGGAAACAGATACTCTCTGTCCACTCTATCTATGCCTCTCATAATCTTACTTATATCAGATCTCCCCACAGCCTGTGGTGCTCCAGAGAAATCAACCCAAGTTTATCCAGCCTCTCATGATAGCACATGCCCTCTAAACCAGGCAGCATCCTGGTAAACCTCTTCTGCACCCTCTCCAAAGCCTCAACATCTTTCCTATAGTAGGGCGACCATAACTGTATGCAATACTGCACATGGGGCCTAACTAGAGTTTAGTAAAGTTGCAACATAACTTTTGAACTCAGTGCCTTGTCTAATAAAAGCAAGCATTCCATAAGCCTTCTTAACGACCATATCAACCCGTGTAACCACTCTCAAGCAGCTTGAACTTGGATTCCAAGATCTGTCTGCTCAGCAACACTATTAAGGATTTTGTCCTTAACAGTGAACTGTCTCCTTGCATTTGTCTTACCAAGGTTCAACACCTCACATTTATCTGGGTAAAACTCCTTCTGCCATTTCTTTGCCCATGTTTGCAACTGATCTATAACATGCTGTATTCTTTGCCAGTCTTCTACATTGTCCACACCTCCACCAATCTTAGTATCATCTGCCAGTTTACTAACCCGCTCATCTACATGTTCGTCCAGCTCATTTTTATACATCACAAATAGCAGAGATCCCAGCACAGATCCCTGCCAAACGTCACCAATTACAGACCCCCAGCCCGAACAAATATCCATTCAACCACCTTTCAGCCTTCTATGCACAAGCCAGATCTGAATCCAACCAGTCAATTTGCCACAGACCCCGTGCACCTTAATCTTCTCGATTAGTCTCCCATGAGGGACTTCGTCAAACATCTTACTAAAATCCATGCAGGCAACATCCACTGTCCTACCTTCATCTAATCTCTCTCATCACTTTGTCAAAAAACTCAGTCAAGTTGGTAACTTCAGCATGACCTGAACTGTCAATTTTGCTTTTCCTTTGCTCTCAGTTGGCTGTTTGTCTACCTCCAAAGATTCTACAGAAGCATCATTTCCTTTACTGGTCCTACCTGCCATCTCTCAGGATGGTCCTAACTGCCATCGATGGAACTCGCCACTGTCAACAAGGTCATTGTAAGAAATGATACTTTGTACAATGCCACTTTGCATAAAACATTAAATAAAACTGAATGTAAAAAAAAATAAAATTTAAAAATAAATGCAAATAATAAAATTACCAATATCTTCCAGTATGTCAAAGAGAAAACTAATAAAGCAACAAAATCTGCATGTTTTTGGAAACAGTGAACATTTGGCCTTACAAAGTCACAGTTCTTTGGGGTAAAATGTAATCTGCCTTTACACCTCCACCCAAATTCCACAGAAAAGCTTGATTTTTGAAACCTAAGTTTCTTCTTCTACTTCTTAAGCCCATCACCTCCACTGGGGAATAGAGCTCCAACCGCAGTCTCACCAGAGTACTCCGTCCTGGGTTGAAATTCGATCTTCCCTGTGGGCTTTCACCATATGACTTCATACGTCTAGACAAAGATCCTTCCTCTCCCACAGATGAGGTCTTTGGAGCTTCTGTTGCCGTTTCTGTAGCACAGGGTTTTTACAAGATGGGGTGGCTAACCCTCCTCCTTTTGCAACTAGACTTGGGACCGTCCGCAGCAGAGTTGAAACCAAAGTTTCCTGAAGTAGAACCAAAAGATACTAGAAGTACTCAGCTGTTCAGGGTAGTATCTAAAGAAAAAGAAATAGCATGAATGTTTCAGGTTGAACATCCTTTGTCAGAGTCTTTGTTCTGGAACATTAACTCTACTTCTCTTTTTATGGACTTTGCCCAAGTAATTGCTGAGTGTATCCAACATTTTCTGTTTTTTGTTTCAGATTGCTGCCATCTGTAGTTCTTTGATCTTCATTCTTTGGAAGTTCAATGGCACAGTCTCATAGTTCCAGCAATCCAAATTCAATTCTGACCTCTGGTGAGGTCTGTGGATATATGGGATTTCCTTACGTGCTCTAGATTTCTTCATATCCCAAAGCCTTGCTGGCTGTTTGGTTATTTAGCTACCATATATTACCCTTGTGTAATAGTGTAGGGAAATATTAATGGGCATATGTCGGAAGAGACATAGCAGAGAAATAGGTGGAGAAATTTGACTGAAAGAATTGTTCTGTGAAACACAATGCCCTACAGAGCTCCATCATAAGGAAATATACAAGATATAATCTTTATTTCCACATGTGATTCAGTGCCAAATTTTGTTTGGAAGAATTTTAATGAGCTGCCTTAATGATTCAATTATATTAACTGCAATTAGTGAGTGCAAAATTAGTACAATAGCAACATACAATCTGTGATTAGATGTTCCATGAATGGACAGAGGAAAAAAAGCTTTAGTACCTTGTGCAGCCATGGTGGAGAAGGATACAGAGTTAATGGTTCATACCACAAAACTTAAGTGTTGTCTTTTGCAAAAGAAAGGTTAAAATTAGAAAAGTTTGAGTGGGAAATTGAAATGGGGAAAGATCAAAAGAAGCTGTGCAGAGGAAGGAAGTCAGAAATGATTAAACATCAATATTGTTAGCAGTGGTTTCTGTCTGAAAATATGAGCAATAAATATGATTTGAAACTTAACTTGGAAGGTCATTTATTCTCTGAATAGAATGGTAAGAGAAGAGTCAGAGATAGGTTAAGCAAAGGAAGAAAAAAAAATAATACATATCCAAAGCAAAACTGCTGGAATTTTCGATTGGGAGCGAGATCAGGAAATGCTGTTACTGTACTCATCTGTGTACAGGAGAAAGGAGGAGGGAACCTGCCAGAGAGAATGCTGATCAGGCAGTATCTGGGAGACAGAGTGGTGTTACATCTCAACAGAACTGGAAAAGTTAGAAGTAAGACTTGTCCCTCACACTGATCCCCTTCCAGCCATTCATTCCTGCAAGCACGCTAGGGTTACACTTTCAGAGCCCTAAAGAATCCTTTCAGGTGAGGCAGCACTTCACATCTGAATCTATCAGTGCCATTTATGGCATCTAGAGCTCCTGGAGCAACCTCTTCTAGATGAGGGAGACCCAACGCAGAATGGGGGAGTCACTTTGTTAAGCACCTTTGCCCCATCCACTGCAATAGTCAAGACCTTCTAGTGGCCAGCCATTTTAATTCCACTTCCCATTCCCACGCTGGTATGTCTGTCAATGGTGTATTCTACTGCCATGTTGACGCTAGAAGCAGATTAGAATAACAGCATCTCATATTCTTCCTGATACCATAAGCATAATTTTTTCTAAATGCTGGGAACCAATGCTCCCTGTTCCCACCTCCACACGTTTTGTTTTCCCTTATCTATCTGGCCCCATTTCCTCTTCCCGTTCCCCTACCCTGCCCCCATGATCATCCCTCCTGGTTCCCCACTTCCTTCCCTTTATTCCATCGCCCACTGTCTTCACCTATCAGATTCTATCTTCTTCAGCCCTTTACTTCTTCCACCTATCACCTCTCAGCTTCTGCCATCATCCCCAATGCCTCCCCCACCTACCTATCTTCCCTCTCTCAACTGGATTCACTGATCACTCGCCAGCTCATGCTCCTCCCCCATTCCTACCGTCTTATTCAGGCTTCTTCCCACTTTCTTTCCAGTCCCAATGGAAATCACTGACTGTTCATTTCCCTCCATGGATGCTGCCTGCCCTTCGGGTTCCCCAGCACCTTTGTGTATTGCTCCAGATTTTGAGCTTCTGCATTGTGCCTCTGAAGTGCTGAAATAGGCAGAGCAAGGAGCACAGAAGGGAAGGTGAAGCAGTCAGTAACATAAAAGGCAGTGATACTGTCTGAAATGCAGTGGCAAAGGGCAGTGTAAACTAGAGGAGATAACCAGGAGATAGGAATGGATGTTTATCAGACATCATTGAACATGGTGTTGAATCTTGAGGACTATAATGTTGTCAGGATGCTGGAGCAGGAACCCAATCACAGGCCCAGTACTGACCACACAGTGATATTAATTGAGTAACAAGTCCCGAGGTGCAAACAAAGTTAGTGTCAAAGTTCAGGCAGAGATCAAAACACCCAGAGAAATCCAAAAACCAGAATTGGGAAACAGGCAGAGTCAATATTCAGACGGGCAGAGTACAAATACTAATGCTGGAAAGGCTCAGGAAAATTCACTGGCACAATCTGAAAAACAGGTGAAAACACAAGACTGAAATACACTGAGCAATAAACAGAGAGGCAGATGATAGGTGGAGCACAATGAGACATGGGTGGCAGCAATACAGGTAATAATGAGAAACAGATGAGAGACGGGGTACTCAGTAATACAGGAGCTGGAGTAGAGCAGGAGCAGGGACAGGAGCACATGGCAATAAAAAATCACAGACTGACAGCTAGGGGAAAAACACAAAAAGACAGAGTTCAACTGGAGGTACTGACAAATGTAGCAAGTCAGAAAATGCAGTTCTGCCCCTCAGCCTTACATCACATTTCTGTGGAACATTATCAGTGGCCAAAGTCAGGAAAATCATAGTGGGAGTGGGATGGAGCGGTACAGTGATGGGCATTTGGCAATTCAGAGTCACCCTTGGGAGAGAACAGAAACAATCTGCAAAACAGTCATCCATTAGGACTGGAGAAAACAATATCCTGTCAAGTGATTGACATTGCCTGCTGTGGCTTACAAAATTATCCCTGTTATTTGGAGAAAGTATACTAATCCAAGGTGTTATTAATTACGAGAAGTTCAGTCACATGAAGGAGATGAGTGGTGAGTTAGAGACTGATATAGGTCCCATTTATAGAAACATAGAAACATAGAAAATAGGTGCAGGAGTAGGCCATTCGGCCCTTCGAGCCTGCACCGCCATTTATTATGATCATGGCTGATCATCCAACTCAGAACTCCGCCCCAGCCTTCCCTCCATACCCCCTGACCCCCGTAGCCACAAGGGCTATATCTAACTCCCTCTTAAATATAGCCAATGAACTGGCCTCATCTGTTTCCTGTGGCAGAGAATTCCACAGATTCACCACTCTCTGTGTGAAGAAGTTCTTCCTAATCTCGGTCCTAAAAGGCTTCCCCTCTATCCTCAAACTGTGGCCCCTCGTTCTGGACTTCCCCAACATCGGGAACAATCTTCCTGCATCTAGCCTGTCCAGTCCCTTTAGGATCTTATACGTTTCAATCAGATCCCCCCTCAATCTTCTAAATTCCAACGAGTACAAGCCCAGTTCATCCAGTCTTTCTTCATATGAAAGTCCTGCCATCCCAGGAATCAATCTGGTGAACCTTCTTTGTACTCCCTCTATGGCAAGGATGTCTTTCCTCAGATTAGGGGACCAAAACTGCACACAATACTCCAGGTGTGGTCTCACCAAGGCCTTGTACAACTGCAGTAGTACCTCCCTGCTCCTGTACTCGAATCCTCTCGCTATAAATGCCAGCATACCATTCGCCTTTTTCACCGCCTGCTGTACCTGCATGCCCACTTTCAATGACTGGTGTATAATGACACCCAGGTCTCATTGCACCTCCCCTTTTCCTAATTGGCCACCATTCAGATAATAATCTGTTTTCCTATTTTTGCCACCAAAGTGGATAACTTCACATTTACCCACATTAAATTGCATCTGCCATGAATTTGCCCACTCACCCAACCTATCCAAGTCACTCTTAGCATCCTCCTCACAGCTAACACTGCCACCCAGCTTCATGTCATCCGCAAACTTGGAGATGCTGCATTTAATTCCCTCATCCAAGTCATTAATATATATTGTAAAAAACTGGGGTCCCAGCACTGAGCCTTGCGGTACCCCACTAGTCACCGCCTGCCATTCTGAAAAGGTCCCGTTTATTCCCACTCTTTGCTTCCTGTCTGCTAACCAATTCTCCACCCACACCAATACCTTACCCCCAATACTGTGTGCTTTAAGTTTGCACACTAATCTCCTGTGTGGGACCTTGTCAAAAGCCTTTTGAAAATCCAAATATACCACATCCACTGGTTCTCCCCTATCCACTCTACTAGTTACATCCTCAAAAAATTCTATGAGATTCGTCAGACATGATTTTCCTTTCACAAATCCATGCTGACTTTGTCCGATCATTTCATCGCTTTCCAAATGTGCTGTTATCACATCCTTGATAACTGACTCCAGCAGTTTCCCCACCACCGACGTTAGGCTAACCGGCCTATAATTCCCCGGTTTCTCTCTCCCTCCTTTTTTAAAAAGTGGAGTTACATTAGCCACCCTCCAATCCTCAGGAACTAGTTCAGAATCTAACAAGTTTTGAAAAATTATCACTAATGCATCCACTATTTCTTGGGCTACTTCCTTAAGCACTCTAGGATGCAGACCATCTGGCCCTGGGGATTTATCTGCCTTCAATCCCTTCAATTTACCTAACAGCACTTCCCTACTAACATGTATTTCGCTCAGTTCCTCCATCTCACTGGACCCTCTGTCCCCTACTATTTCTGGAAGATTATATATGTCCTCCTTGGTGAAGACAGAACCAAAGTAATTATTCAATTGGTCTGCCATGTCCTTGCTCCCCATAATCAATTCACCTGTTTCTGTCTGCAGGGGACCTACATTTGTCTTTACCAGTCTTTTCCTTTTTACATATCTATAAAAGCTTTTACAGTCCGTTTTTATGTTCCCTGCCAGTTTTCTCTCATAATCTTTTTTCCCCCTCCTAATTAAGCCCTTTGTCCTCCTCTGCTGAACTCTGAATTTCTCCCAGTCCTCAGGTGAGCCACTTTCTCTGGCTAATTTGTATGCTTCTTCTTTGGAATTGATACTATCCCTAATTTCTCTTGTCAGCCACGGGTGCACTACCTTCCTTGATTTATTCTTTTGCCAAACTGGGATGAACAATTGTTGTAGTTCATCCATGCAACCTTTAAATGTTTGCCATTGCATATCCACCGTCAATCCTTTAAGTGTCATTTGCCAGTCTATCTTAGCTAATTCACGTCTCATACCTTCAAAGTTACCCCTCTTTAAGTTCAGAACCTTTGTTTCTGAATTAACTATGTCACTCTCCATCTTAATGAAGAATTCCACCATATTATGGTCACTCTTACCCAAGGGGCCTCTCACGACAAGATTGCTAATTAACCCTTCCTCATTGCTCAAAACCCAGTCCAGAATAGCCTGCTCTCTAGTTGGTTCCTCGACATGTTGGTTCAAAAAACCATCCCGCATACATTCCAAGAAATCCTCTTCCTCAGCACCTTTACCAATTTGGTTCACCCAATCTACATGTAGATTGAAGTCACCCATTATAACTGCTGTTCCTTTATTGCACACATTTCTAAGTTCCTGTTTAATACGATCTCCGACCTCACTACTACTGTTAGGTGGCCTGTACACAACTCCCACCAGCGTCTTCTGCCCCTTAGTGTTACGCAGCTCTACCCATATCGATTCCACATCTTCCCGGCTTATGTCCTTCTTTTCTATTGCGTTAATCTCTTCTTTAACCAGCAACGCCACCCCACCTCCCCTTCCTTCATGTCTATCCCTCCTGAATATTGAATATCCCTGAACGTTGAGCTCCCATCCCTGGTCACCCTGGAGCCATGTCTCTGTGATCCCAACTATATCATAATCATTAATAACAATCTGCACTTTCAATTCATCCACCTTATTACGAATGCTCCTTGCATTGACACACAATGACATGTGTGTGGAAAGAGATGTGACAGCCATTAACTAACCTACGTATCCATTGAAAAGTCAAGTATAGCTCAAAATCATATGCATATCCACAACATCACCCTTTATGTGACAATTAAATTAACTTCTCACCCGGTCCAGAAGTGGTAGTACAGTTGCTAAATCACCCCACTAGTAATCTAGTCGCATGGACTAATAAATCAGAGACCTGAGTCCAAATCCCACCAGAAAAAACAAGTCATTAGTAATAATGACTACATGTACTACTGGATTATTGTAAAACTCCCTCTAGTTCACTGTTAGCAGGGTTCCTACCTGGGGCCCCCAGACACCTTGCTTAATGGAATTAGTCCATGGCATAAAAAAAGTTGAGGATCCCTGCTCAATTTTTGTTCTAATTGTGTTTTCATATTAAAAAATTATGTTTTATATATGTTTTTCTTGTGTTCACTGCATATATGATGCCATGTGTCAGTGATGCAGCTACAAATAAGCTTTTCATTGCACCTGTGCACACATGTACTGTGTAAATGACAAGAAACACAGTTTTGACTTTGATCCCATTTCCCTCCAATTCTTAATGATTTAATGACCTATTGGTCTAAATATGCTTCTAACATTCTGTTTTGGCTGAAATGACAAAGGCCCCAAATCCTCGGCTTTGCCTATTGCCTGTTGCCGGGGCCAGGGTCGAAGCATTTGGCAGAGATGGTATTCGATGCTTGTTGTCAGAGAGCTGGTCGGAGGCTCCGAGTTTTACCGACGGACTCGGAGTCGGACTGCGGTCGGATGCTTCCAGCATGCTGCATCGGCAAGTTGGCGGTGCTGGAGGTTTACCGTCTGTGTGAGATGATGGGACTTTCGAGAGACTTTGAGACTTTTACCGTGCCATGGTCTGTTCTTATCAAATTACGGTATTGCTTTGCACTGTTGTAACTATATATTATAATTATGTGGTTTCTTTTAAGTCAGTTTGTCATGTGTTTTCGTGATATCATTCTGGAAAAACATCGTATCATTTCTTAATGCATACATTACCAAATGACAATAAAAGAGGACTGCATGTCCTCATAATCTTATCTAATCTAATCTAAATCTCTCCACATGCATTATTTGGAATTTATTTTATCTTGGTCTCCTGTTTTCATGTTTGCTAAATCCTTTAAGTCCCAGCTGGAATAAATTAATCTGAACAAATTCGCTTTTGGCAATGCTACATTCAATCTCTGAATATACTTGGACAAATACTGCCCTTTGTTGCCTCTATAACCCTTTGGGATGTCCTAAGATTAAGAAAGTCCTTTATAAATACAGTGAAATGTTTTCTTTGATCTTGCCTATTCATAAAATGCTGGCCTAATATTTGGTCCAGTTAACTAATGTAGCTGGATCCCTTAATGTCCTATTGAAATTAATTTCCTGTCCAACAACTTTATCTTTGATTTCTATTTCTTCTTTTTCAATATGAAGCTAAGAAGATATGGCTATATATCCCATATATGGCCATATATCCCAATTGACCTCCATCCTTTAAGCTATCTTCAAAAAGGGTTTGACAACAGGACATTTACAATTAGGCCTATAGTATACCGATTACGGAAACAGTCTGACAGATATTGTCAAGTCCTTCTTTATTTTCACTATAAATGTTCCTGGTATCCCAGACAGTCTTAGAATGGCTTAAGCTCAACATGTCATGGTCCGGTCCGTGAAATCCGCATTCCGGTTCACGGTCCGGTCCATCAGCCCTTGCTCCAGGTTTTCCAGTCTATCCTGTTTCTGTTCCTATTGAGCACTAATTGAGGCAGCTGATTCTCATTGGGGCTGGCTGCATAAATACCTCCAGAGACCAGGGCATGGTGCTGGATTGTTCTTGTCCTTACTCCTTGTATCCCTTCCCCTGCCTTCTGTTTCCTCACCTGAAGCCAAGCCAAGCCAAGCCAAGCCAAGCCTTGCCTCGCCTCGCCTCGCCTCACCTCGCCTCGCCGGTATCCCTCGCCTCGCCTCGCCGGTATCCCTCGCCTCGCCTCGCCGGTATCTCTCACCTCGCCTCGCCTCGCCGGTATCTCTCGCCTCGCCTCGCCTCGCCGGTATCTCTCGCCTCGCCTCGCCTCGCCGGTATCTCTCGCCTCGCCTCGCCTCGCCGGTATCTCTCGCCTCGCCTCGCCGGTATCTCTCGCCTCGCCTCGCCGGTATCTCTCGCCTCGCCTCGCCGGTATCTCTCGCCTCGCCTCGCCTCGCCTTGCCGGTATCTCTCGCCTCGCCTCGCCTCGCCTTGCCGGTATCTCTCGCCTCGCCTCGCCTCGCCGGTATCTCTCGCCTCGCCTCGCCTCGCCTTGCCGGTATCTCTCGCCTCGCCTCGCCTCGCCGGTATCTCTCGCCTCGCCTCGCCTCGCCGGTATCTCTCGCCTCGCCTCGCCTCGCCGGTATCTCTCGCCTCGCCTCGCCTCGCCGGTATCTCTCGCCTCGCCTCGCCGGTATCTCTCGCCTCGCCTCGCCTCGCCGGTATCTCTCGCCTCGCCTCGCCTCGCCGGTATCTCTCGCCTCGCCTCGCCTCGCCGGTATCTCTCGCCTCGCCTCGCCTCGCCGGTATCTCTCGCCTCGCCTCGCCTCGCCGGTATCTCTCGCCTCGCCTCGCCGGTATCTCTCGCCTCGCCTCGCCGGTATCTCTCGCCTCGCCTCGCCTCGCCTTGCCGGTATCTCTCGCCTCGCCTCGCCTCGCCTTGCCGGTATCTCTCGCCTCGCCTCGCCTTGCCGGTATCTCTCGCCTCGCCTCGCCGGTATCTCTCGCCTCGCCTCGCCTCGCCGGTATCTCTCGCCTCGCCTCGCCTCGCCGGTATCTCTCGCCTCGCCTCGCCTCGCCGGTATCTCTCGCCTCGCCTCGCCGGTATCTCTCGCCTCGCCTCGCCGGTATCTCTCGCCTCGCCTCGCCGGTATCTCTCGCCTCGCCTCGCCTCGCCTCGCCTCGCCTCGCCGGTATATCTCGCCTCGCCTCGCCTCGCCTCACCTCGCCTCGCCTTGCCGGTATCTCTCGCCTTGCCTCGCCTGAAGTCTTGTCTTGGAGCCACCCTGAACCTAGCTCCCTTCCTGTCCCTTGCCTCTGTTCGGTAAGCCAGGCCAGATTGCTGTTACCCTGCGGTGAGTCCTGTCCCTTGCCTCTTTCAGGTAAGCCAGGCCAGATTGCCGTTACCCTGCGGTGGGTCCTGTCCTTCATGTCCCTTGCCTCTGTGGGTAAGCCAGGCCAGATTGCCATTACCCTGCGGTGGGTCCTGTCCCTTCCTGTCCCTTCCTTCCATTGGGTAAGTCAGGCCAGATTGCTTTTACCCTGCAGTGGGTTCTGTCCCTTCCTGTCCCTTGCCTCCATCTGGTGGAGATCCACGCCCTGCCCAGGAGGAGCTTCAAGACCCCAAGCCTCGAGCCTTGCCCCAAGCTTCAAGACCCCAGGCCTCGAGCCTTGCCCCAAGCCAAGCTTCAAGACCCCAGGCCTCGAGCCTTGCCCCAAGCCAAGCTTCAAGACCCCAGGCCTCGAGCCTTGCCCCAAGCCAAGCTTCAAGACCCCAGGCCTCCAGCCTCGCCCCAAGCCAAGCTTCAAGGCCCCAGATATCAAGCTTCGCCTCCGGTCTCTGGTCTCCAGCCTCACCTCAAGTCTGAAGACTCCAGCCTTGTCCTGCCTGCCAGCCAAGTCATGTCCTTGCCTAGTTCTGGGGTCCGAGCCAGAGGCAAGACCCAGTTTCTGGGTCCTTGTCCAGTCTCTGGCTTGGAGTCCAAGTCGGGGCTCCTAGCTCTCTTGTCCAGTCCTGTTCCGGGTTCCCAGTTTTTGTGTCCATGTCCTAGCCCTCACCCTGTATCCTAGTCTTGTCCCAAGTACTTCAATGTCTGTGGCTTGCACTTGGGTCTGTTCCCAGCCACCACCTTATGACACAACATGACAATATCATGGAGTGGACTAAATATTTTGAGACGGCTAGGGTCATAGATGGTCATTTGGTAAGTTTACAAATTTCTTTACTCAGTTACTAGGAATAATCAAGGCAGAATTGGTAATTGTTTTAGTTAATGAAGGATATGGGTGAGGGTACGAAATTGGCACTCAGGTAAAGGTCAGCCATGATCTTATTGAATGACATGCGGCAGAATGACCTGCACTTGCTTATTGCATGTGTTCTTCATATGCTCTAGGTGGAAACCTTTATAATATTTTTTGCAAACTTTATTCATGGTTATCTTCTCCTATTTGGTATTATTCTCTGTTATTCTTATTGCAGGTACATTAACAATGTTTAGAAGACAGTTGGACAGGTACATGGATATTAAAGGTTTACAGGTATATGCACTGGCGCCTTGTTTTGCATGGATTTTTCTTCACAGTCTTCTATAATTTATGTTCCACGTTTTGCCTGAATCCACGTGTCTGTGATGTTGCTGCAGGCAAACTTAAACTTTCCATTGCATCTGTACCCCAGTGTACTTGTGCATACAACAATGCCAGTACTGTCCAGTGATGATCCGTGACAGCCGGCAAGTGCCGCCATGCTTCCCGTGCCCACATAGCATGCCTTCAACTTACTAACCTGTCTTTTTTTATACACCTCTTGAATGTGGTAGGAAACCCATGCGGTCACAGGGAGAATGCACAGACTTCTTACAGACAGTAGCAGGAATTGAACCCCAATTTCTGACACTGTGAAGTGTTATAATAACCATTACATGACCCATGCTGCCCAGTTTGGACTCAATTAGGAGAAATGCACAGTATTTTGAATCAGGGGCATGTGATTTGGGTTGAACAGTTCTATTCTTCCCAACACCAGACTCTGGAAACAAGCACATAAGAGTTCTTCACAGGAAGAGTTTCCAGGAGCACAAGGTGAACACATCAAAAACATTCTCAAATAACCCTTGGAAAAGAACGTAGTGACCTCAGTAGCTCATGGGACCTAATTCATGTGGGAGCCTCTGATCTCCTGATGTCTGTGGAACAGTATTTATGGGTCATGTGGACAGAGGAAGAAACACAGAACCATTGAAGCCTCCTGCCCATTCCATTACGCACCCATGTAGACACTCATGACAGGGTCTATATATCCTGCATCAGCGACTTTGGATTCACTAGGATTGGAAAAGAAGTAAATCATCCTTGACTCAATGCAGAAAAATGATCCTTAATCTTACAGTTAATTCTATAATGTGTGCCAAAATGATTGCTTTAATCCCCTTTTAATACAACCTACAACTCTAACCCCAAATTTGATAAAGGAAGGTAAAATATGAATTTAAACCTAACCAAAAGACATATTTACTATATGTAACCATATGTTTCTTTATTTATTGAGATTTTTTGGGACTCCTTACAGGTGATGTTGGAATGGAACTCTGAACCCTGACACTGTTGTGACTGTGCAACTACATATCAATTAAATAAAGGCACGCACATTGGAGATGGCTTTAGCTGGTGTATTCACACTGCAGCAAGAGAGAGAACATGCGCATGACAAGGGAGTGACCATTCTCACCACAGCAAAGAGTACATATTGATTTTGCTGGGCCATTCATGGTCTCCATGTTTCTGATTACCATGGATGTTCATGTTGTGGTTCACACCAAACTGCACATTAGAGAATCTGCATGAATTCACCTGGGTACAGCCAAGATGAGGAGTTTTGCCCGGAGCTAAATTGTATCAGGAGAGTTATGGGACAAAACAGCGAGAGAAAAGAGTTAAACCGTACAGAGTAGTGGAGTAGACACCAACAAAGGGACACGTAAGTATCACTGCATAGTACACAGTGAAAGATGTACATCTAGCAAACTTCAAGTGCAAATAATGTGGCGATGGCTTCATTCAGGAGAGTTGATGAATTTGATAGTGCTAATGAAGGCTAGGAATCATATATCGAGAGGGTGGAAATTGTTGGTAACACCAACAATATGGAGGAGCAAAAGAAAGCCCCCATGATTCTTGGCTGAATGGGCCTTAGGATGTGCAATTCCTTACGCAACTTAATAACCACTGAAAAGCCAGCAAGCAAGACATTCAACAAAATTGTTACAATTTTACAAAATCGCTTCAGCCCTAAACTGCTGGCAATAGTTGAGAGATTTAGATCTTACAAAAGGAACCAGTCAAATTATAAAAGCATTTCTGACTACTTTGCAGAACAGCACAAACTCTCCCAGTGAAGTGACTTTAGAGATGGACTTTCTGATGCATTAAGAGACAGGCTTGTATTTGGTTTGGATAGTCAAAGCTCTTAAAAGAAGCTACTGTCAGAAGGAAACCTAACCTTAGAATGGGTATTGATCATTGCAATATCATTAAGAGACAGCAGCAAAGGATGCAGCAGAACTACAGAAAAATGATTAGATTGTGAAATGCACAAAATGTCCCTGAATTGTGCAAAAAAAAAACAAAAACATTATTGATGTGGTAAATTCTCCCATGACTATTGGTTCAAAGAAAAGTTTGCAGGAAATGTCTCAGACAAGGTCATTTAAAGGGAGTGTGCAAGGCAGACAAAAAGCACAACCGAGTGAAAAATTTCAAACACAAAACTAAGCAAGTGACTACACATGAAACAGAATCAGACAACACAGAGTCTTACGAAGGTGAGCTGTCATATCCAGAACTGCATAGGATTACTAAAGAATTTCACAAAATCATCTGGATCATGATGGATATGCCTGGTATAAAACTGAGAATGAAGCTGGCTGCAGGGTCAGCTTTGTCCATAATTTCAGAGGCTGACTACAACCGACTGTTTTCAAAGTTACCATTAGAGAAAACCTCAGCAATGCGCATGACCTACACAGCGGAAGGAGTGTCTCCCAAAGGCAAATTGAAAGTCAATGTGATGTATGGAGGACAAGCACAGCAGTCAGACCTTTGTGTATTGAAAGGTGGAGGCCAGCTCTTTTCAGACATGAATGGTTGAGAAAAATACAACAAGACTGACACTCGATCAAAGCTCTCAGTGTGGCATCAACAGGCAATGGACTAAAAACTGGTACAACTGCTTAATGCTAATGAGAAGATGCTTGAGAAAGGGAATGGTAAACGCAAAGCCATGAAAGCCAGAATGTAATTGAATGAATCAGCAAAACCAAGATTCCATAAAACACGTCCGGTGCCTTATGCACTACGTCTAAAGTGGATGCTGAACTTCAGAGCTTGGAGGCATCTGGAACTCTCTCCAGGCTTGAGTGGAGTGATTGGACCATGCCCATTGTCCCAGCGATCAAAAGAGGCAAGGCCAAAGACATTCGCATATGTAGGGATTTCAAAGTGAGCACCAACCTGCTTCTGTGTACTGTACCCTATCCCCTGCCACGAATAGAAGACATTTTCACATCTTTGGCAGGTGGGATAGAGGTTTTCAAAGAATGACATGTCACAAGCCTATCTGAAGATGAAGATTGAGGAGTCAAGCAGGAAGTTCTGCACAATCAACACTCACAAAGGACTTATCCAGTATAATTGTCTTGTGTCTGGCGTCACATCTCCAGCAAGTTGTCAAAGAGCAATGGACAATGTGTTCCAAGATACCCCAGGAACACAATGTTATCTTGATGACATCATTGTGACTGGCAAGAATGATGAAGAGCACCTCCAGAACCTTGGTAAAGTGCTTACCAGGCTGAGTGAGTGTGGTCTGAGCACAAGACTGAGAAATGTGAGTTTTTCAAGAATGAAGTCTCATATTGTGGACATGTCATTGACAATCATGGCTTACGTGATCCACAGGAGATGGTTGAAGCAGTACTACAGGAACCCAAACCGAAAATATATCACAACTCAGGTCATACTTGGGCCTTGTAAACTCCTACCACTGGTTTCTTCCAAATATTGCTACAGCGCTGTTGAATCGTCATTGAACGCACTGTTGCAGACAGGAGCAAAGTGAAAACGGTCAGAAAGATGTGAAAAAGCATTCAAAGAAACAAAGAGACTAATAACATCAGATGAAGTGCTCTCCTATCATGACCCATCACTGCCCATCGGACTGGCATGTGCTGCGTCCCCTTATGGCATTGGAGCCGTTCTGTCACGCACTATGAAAGATGGATTTGAACCTCCGATTGTATTTGTTTCAAGATCACAGACAAGCACAGAACGCAACTATGCACAGCTCGACTGAGAGGCCCTTAGTCTAGCATGGGGAATAAAAAAGTTCCACCACTACCTCTATGAACAAAACTCTATGCCAGTGACAGCCCCTTGTGTCCACTTTCAGTCCAAGGAAGGGTATTCCAGTGAAAGGGTATTCATTGTAAGGGTATTCCAGTGAATACCCTTACAATGTTAGGCATTGTTCTTAGGAGCCCATTCTTATGATGTACAGTTCAAGGGTACCAAACGACACAGCAAGGCTTGTCACGTCTTCCACTGTTGGTAACTGTAGAAGAAAAGTCTTCATACTGTGCCTTAGCAAAAGTGATCCTCACAGCATTGGTGGACCAGTTGCTGGTAACAAATGTTGAAATACAAAAGGAAACAAGGAATTGTCAGAAGTCTATGAAATCACCATTCAAGAATGGCCAGCTCATGGTAACCCTATGTTTCCAGTGTTCTCAGTGAAACGCGACCGACTGTTGATACGTCAAAGGATGCTGATGTGTGGATCTTGTGTTGAGGTTCCCTCTAAACTGTGTACCAGAGTGTCAGAGAATCTACATGAAGGAAACTCCCACAGGCACCATTACACCCATGGGAGTAGTGTCATCACCATGGCAAAGAGTATATATTGACTTTGTTTGGCCATTCATGGCCTCCATGTCTCTGATTGCTGTGGATGCTCATTTGAAGCGGTTGGAGATTATGACCCATACTGACAAGGGAAGGCGGCTTGCTGGCACTTGCTTCGGGAGGAGACTAGGTTTGCTCCAGCCAGATGACATTGGCTCGCAGTACCATTGGTGACTATGCAAAGGCTTTCGTGCCGAACGGCTGAAAGCCGGAGACTATAAACTGTCAGTTCAGCCGAGAGTAAATTGCCTCCAATCACCAATCCCAAGGGACGCGGGAAAACAGGGAACCAAAGAGAAACAGGGAGTCAACGGTCCAGATCGTAACATAAACAAAGTTAATTTAAAGGGACCCCGATCCGGACCATGACAGAGAGGTAGACAAAGGAAAAGATGGACAGACAACATTAAAGAATGGACAGGGAAAACATTTGCGGCGACTCAGGCTTTGGCACAGAACCGCAATGGATGGAACAGACTGGTACAAAGCTTGTCATGATGGCGCCCCGACAACTCCACCAGGAGTTTAGGGCGCAAGGCAAGGCAAAGCAAATTACACAGCATCCACACAAACAAGGGTTTGGGGTGGAAGAGCACCTCAGTCTTATGTGTTTGGCAGAGCCAGAGGTTGTCTTCTCTAGACATATACAGCCAAGGAAACAAAGGGGTTTCAGAGGCATGAGAAAGGAGTTGGCCAAAGTTGATTGGAAGGTGATACTAGAAGGGATGATGGCACGGGACAGATACATCCCAAAGAACAGGAATTATTCCAAAGGCAGGATGGCACAACCATGGCTAACAAGAGAAGTCAAAATCAACATAAAAGCAAAAGAGAGGGCATAAAATAAAGGAAAAATTAGTGGGAAGTTAGACGATTGGGAATTTTTTAAAAACCAACAGAAAGCAACTAAAAAATCCATAAGAGGGGAAAAGATGAAATATGAAGGTAAGCTAGCCAATAATATCAAAATTATGCCAGAAGATTTTTTTCAGATACAAAGAGTAAAACAGAGGTGGGAGTAGATATTGGGCTGCTGGAAAATGATGCTGGAGAGATCGTGATGGAAGCAAGGAAAAGGCAGAGAAAGGCTGATTTTGCACCAGTGTTCACTGTGGAAAACACAAGTAATATGCTGGAAGCTGAAGAGTGCCAAGGGACAGAAGTAAGTTTAGTTGCTATTACAGAGAGGAGGTCCTTGGGAAACTGAAAGGTCTGAAGGTAGATCAGTCACTTGGACCTGAGTTATCTACCCCAGGTTTCTAAATGAAGTAGCTGAAGAGATTGTGGAGGCATTAGTAAGGATCTTTCAAGAATCACTAGGTTCTTAAATGATTCTGGAGGACTGAGATATTGCAAATGTCACTCTTCTCTTGAAGAAGTGAGAGGTGGAAGAAAAGAAATTATAATCCAGTTAGCCTGACCTCAGTAGTTGAGAAGATGTTGGAGTCAATTGTTAATGATGTGGTCTTGGAGACACATGACAAAATAGGTCAAAGGCAGCATGGTTTCCTTAAGGGAAAATCTTACAACCATAGAACTATATAACAATTACAGCACAGAAACAGGCCACCTTGGCCCTTCTAATCCATGCCGAACTCTTACTCTCACCTAGTCCCACCAACCTGCACTCAGCCCATAACCCTCCATTCCTTTCCTGTCCATATAGCTATCCAACTTAACTTCGAGTGACAACATCGAACCTGCCTCAACCACTTCTGCTGGAAGCTCGTTCCACACAGCTACCACTCTCTGAGTAAAGAAGTTCCCCCTCATGTTACCCCTAAATAGAGAGGGCGGAAAAAGGGGAGGAGGGGTGGCATTACTGGTCAGGGATACTATTACAGCTACAGAAAGGGTGGGTAATGTAGCAGGATCCTCTTTTGAGTCAATATGGGTGGATGTCAGGAACAGGAAGGGAGCAGTTACTCTATTGGGGGTATTCTATAGGCCCCCTGGTAGCAGCAGAGATACAGAGGAGCAGATTGGGAGGCAGATTTTGCAAAGGTGCAAAAATAACAGGGTTGTTATCATGGGTGACTTTAACTTCCCTAATATTGATTGGCACCTGATTAGTTCCAAGGGTTTAGATGGGGCAGAGTTTGTTAAGTGTGTCCAGGATGGATTCCTGTCACAGTATGTGGACAGGCCGACCAGGGGGAATACCATACTAGATCAAGTACTAGGTAATGAACCGGGTCAGGTCATAGATCTCTCAGTGAGTGAGCATCTGGGTGACAGTGACTACCGCTCCCTGGCCTTTAGCATTATCATGGAAAAGGATAGAATCAGAGAGGACAGGAAAATTTTTAATTGGGGAAAGGCAAATTATGAGGCTATAAGGCTAGAACTTCCGGGTGTGAATTGGGATGATGTTTTTGCAGGGAAATGTACTATGGACATGTGGTCGATGTTTAGAGATCTCTTGCGGGATGTAAGGGATAAATTTGTCCCGGTGAGGAAGATAAAGAATGGTAGGGTGAAGGAACCATGGGTGACAAGTGAGGTGGAAAATCTAATCAGATGGAAGAAGGCAGCATACATGAGGTTTTGGAAGCAAGGATCAGATGGGTCTATTGAGGAATATAGGGAAGCAAGAAAAGAGCTTAAGAAGGGGCTGAGAAGAGCAAGAAGGGGGCATGAGAAGGCCTTGGCGAATAGGGTAAAGGAAAACCCCAAGGCATTCTTCAATTATGTGAAGAAAAAAAGGATGACAGGAGTGAAGGTAGGACCGATTAGAGATAAAGGTGGGAAGATGTGCCTGGAGGTTGTGGAAGTGAGCGAGGTACTCAATGAATACTTCTCTTTGGTATTCACCAATGAGAGGGAACTTGATGATGGTGAGGACAATATGAGTGAGGTTGATGTTTTGGAGCATGTTGATATTAAGGGAGAGGAGGTGTTGGAGTTGTTAAAATACATTAAGACAGATAAGCCCCCGGGACCTGACGGAATATTCCCCAGGCTGCTCCACGAGGTGGGAGAAGAGATTGCTGAGCCTCTGGCTTCGGATCTTTATGTCCTTGTTGTCCACGGGAATGGTACCGGATGATTGGAGGGAGGCGAATGTTGTCCCCTTGTTCAAAAAAGGTTGTAGGGATAGTCCGGGTAATTATAGACCAGTGAGCCTTAAATCTGTGGTGGGAAAGCTGTTGGAAAAGATTCTTAGAGATAGGATCTATAGACATTTAGAGAATCATGGTCTGATCAGGGACAGTCAGCATGGCTTTGTGAAGGGCAGATCGTGTCTAATAAGCCTGATAGAGTTCTTTGAGGAGGTGACCAGGCATATAGATGAGGGTAGTGCAGTGGATGTGATCTATATGGATTTTAGTAAGGCATTTGACAAGGTTCCACACAGTAGGCTTATTCAGAAAGTCAGAAGGCATGGGATCCAGGGAAGTTTGACCAGGTGGATTCAGAATTGGCTTGCCTGCAGAAGGCAGAGGGTCATGGTGGAGGGATTACATTCAGATTGGAGGATTGTGACTAGTGGTGTCCCACAAGGATCTGTTCTGGGACCTCTACTTTTCGTGATTTTTAGTAACGACCTGGATGTGGGGGTAGAAGGGGGGTTTGGCAAGTTTGCAGATGGCACAAAGGTTGGTGGTGTTGTAGATAGTGTAGAGGATTGTCAAAGATTGCAGAGAGACATCGATAGGATGCAGAAGTGGGCTGAGAAGTGGCAGATGGAGTTCAACCCGGAGAAGTGTGAGGTGGTACACTTTGGAAGGACAATCTCCAAGGCAGAGTACAAAGTAAATGACAGGATACTTGGTAGTGTGGAGGAGCAGAGGGATCTCAGGGGACATGTCCACAGATCCCTGAAAGTTGCCTCACAGGTGGATAGGGTAGTTAAGAAAGCTTATGGGGTGTTAGCTTTCATAAGTCATGGGATAGAGTTTAAGAGTCGCGATATAATGATGCAGCTCTATAAAACTCTGATTAGGCCACACTTGGAGTACTGTGTCCAGTTCTGGTCACCTCACTATAGGAAGGATGTGGACACATTGGAAAGGGTACAGAGGAGATTTATCAGGATGCTGCCTGGTTTAGAAAGTATGCATTATGATCAGAGATTAAGGGAGCTCGGGATTTACTCTTTGGAGAGAAGGAGGATGAGAGGAGACATGATAGAGGTGTACAAGATAATAAGAGGAATAGATAGAGTGGATAGCCAGTGCTTCTTTCCCAGGGCACCACTGCTCAATACAAGAGGACATGGCTTTAAGGTAAGGGGTGGAAAGTTCAAGGGGGATATTAGAGGAAGGTTTTTTACTCAGAGTGGTTGGTGCGTGGAATGCACTGACTGAGTCCGTGGTGGAGGCAGATACACTAGTGAAGTTTAAGAGACTACTAGACAGGTATATGGAGGAATTTAAGATGGGGGTTTATATGGGAGGCAGGGTTTGAGGGTCGGCACAACATTGTGGGCCGAACAGCCTGTACTGTGCTGTACTATTCTATGTTCTATCTATGTTCTATGTTCTAAACTTTTGCCTTTTAACTCTCAACTCATGTCCTCTTGTTTAAATCTCCCCCACTCTTAATGGAAAAAGCCTATCCACGTCAACTCTATCTATCCCCCTCATAATTTTAAATACCTCTATCAAGTCCCGGCTCAACCTTCTCCGCTCCAAAGAATAAAGACCCAACTTGTTCAACCTTTCTCTGTAACTTAGGAGATGAAACCCAGGTAACATTCTAGTAAATCTTCTCTGTACTCTCTCGATCTTGCCTGTCAAATCTGCTGGAATTCTTTGAAGAAATAGCAAGCAGGATAGACAAAAGAAAATTGGTGGATGATGAGTACTTGGATTTTCAGAAGACCTTTGACAACGTGCTGCAAGTGATGTTGTTTAACAAGTTAAGAGCCCGTGACATTACAGGAAAGATAGTAGCATTTGCTGATTGGCAGGAGACAAGGTGTGGGAATAAAGGGACCTTTTTCAAATTGACTGCTGGTGACTAGTGGTGTTCTACAGGGGTCTGTGTTGTATGTCCAGAATATGGTTGACAAAATTGATAGCTTTGTGGCCCAAGTTTGCAGATGATAGGAAGATAGATGGAGAGGCAGATAATGTTGAGGAAGCAGAGAGGCTGCAGAAGTGCTTAGGTTAAGAGACAGGGAAAAGAGAGGAATATGAAATACAGTGTCAGAAAGTATATGGTCCTTTACCTTTGTAGAAGGAACAACAGCGTAGACTATTTTCTAGTTGGGAAGAAATTCAAAAGTCCGAGGTGCAAAGGGCTTTGGGAGTCCTAAAGGTTCATTTGCAGGTTGAATCAGTGGGGAGGAAGGAGAATATGATACTAGCCATCATTTCAAGAGGACTAGAATATAAAACCAAGGATATAATGCTAAGGTTGTATAACACACTGGTGAGGCCATACTTGGAGTATTGTGAGTAGCATTGGGTCCCTTATTCAAGAAAGGATGCATTGACATTGGAGAGGGTTCAGAGGAAGTTCATGAGAATGGTTCCAGGAATGAAAGGCTTATCGAATATGGAGCATTTGAGAGTTCCATGCCTGTACTTACTGGAATTTATCAAGATGAAGTGGGAAATCTCATTCAAGACCATGGAATGTTGCAAGGCCTAGATAGAATGGATGTGAAGAGGATGTTTCCTTTGGTGGAGGAGTCTAGGATTAGAGGGTGCAGCCTCAAAATAGGGGGATGTCCATTTAGAACAGAGATGAGGAGGAATTTCCTTAGCCAGAGGATGGTGAATGTGTGGGATTTGTTGCCACAGATGGCTATGGAGGCCATTGCACTGGATGCATTTAAGGCAGAGGTTCTTTATTAGTCAGGATGTGAAAAGTTACAGAGAGAAGGCAGGAGAATGGGGTTGAGAAAGAAATGGATCAGTCATGATGAAATGCCGAAGCAGACTCGATGGGCTGAAGGGCCTAATTCTGCTCCTATGTCATATGGTCTTTGTACTCCTATTCCTCCCCATGACCCCACTCCAGACACTCTCCCTGCAACCATCCCAAACATTACACCTGCCTCTATTCACAATGTGGAACAGAAACAAGAGTAATCTAAGCAAGTCTGACCAGATTTGCTAATTGGCTGATACTTCAGTATTTCCATTGAAATGTCTAATTTGATATAATGGAATGGGCGTAAAAGGAAGCTTGCCTAGGGATCAGCCAACTTTCCTGAATGATCATCAGAAGTTGAACTAACAATAAACAAACTATTTTTCTCAGTGGGGCAAAACGTTTCTTTTTCTGTTTGGCTAGTGCAATGAGATCTGGAACAAATGTGCACTACGCTCAAGATAAACTATCCTCCATGAATTCAAGTTACTGTATCTGAAAGACACAAAGAAAATCGATCACTTCCTATCCCGTGGATCCAGATGTCATGGTCCAGTCTGTGAAGTCCATTTTCCAGTTCACGGTCCAGTCCATCGACCCTTGCTCCAGGTTTTCCTGTCTACCCTGTTTCTGTTCCTGTTGAGCTCTAATTGAGTCAGCTGATGTCGTTGGGGCTGGCTGCATAAATAACTTCAGAGACCAGGGCATGGGTGCTGGATTGTTCTTGTCCTTACTCCTTGTATCCCTTCCTCTGCTTACTGCTTCCTCGCCTGAAGCCCTGCCTTGTCTTGCCAGTACCCCTCGCCTCACCTGAAGTTCTCGTCTCGCCTTGCATTGCCTGAAGCCTTGACTTGTCTTGCTGGTAACTCTTGCCTCGTCTCGCCTGCAGTCTTGTCCTGCAGCCACCCTGTACCTAGCTCCCTTCCTGTCCCTTGCCTCCGCCCAGGTAAGCCAGGCCGTCTTGCCATTACCTGCGGTTGGTTCTGTCCCTTCCTGTCCCATGCCTCTATCGGGTAGTGATCCGCACCCTGCCCATGTGAACCGTGCCCTGCCCAGCAGGAGCCTGCCTAGCCTCCAGCCTCCAGCCTCCAGCCTGAAGACTCCAGCCTCCCGCCTAGCCTCAAACCTGAAGACTCCTGCCTCCTGCCAAGCCTCGCCTCAAGTCTTTCACCTCAAGCCTGAAGACTCCAGTCTCCTGCCTCTTGCCAAGCCTCGCCTCAAGTCTCTAAGACTCCAGCCTCGTCCTGCCTGCCAGCCAAGCCTCGTCCTTGCCTAGTTCTGGGGTCCGAGTCAGAGGCAAGACCCAGGTACTGGGTCCTTGTCCAGTCTCTGGCTCAGAATTCAAGCCCGGGCTCCTAGCTCTCTTGTCCAGTCCTGTTCCGGGTTCCCAGTATTCATGTCCATGTCCTTGCCCTCACCCTGTATCCTAGTCCTGTCCCTAGTACTTCAGTGTCTGTGTCTTGCACTTGGGTCCTTTCCCAGCCACCTCCGTATGACACCAGAGTGTTTTTAAAGTTTTTTTTCTTTTTAAGATTGTCTGTATGATTAATAATTCTTGGAACAGCTCATTCATGAAGAGACATAAATCAGAAAAACTGATCCAACAGCTATCATTTTCCCCTCCACACTCCCCTCCCTCAACCTGCCTGCCAATTTTTTTCTTTCTTTATCTGCTTTCCTTTCCTGATTCACCTGCCACTCTCCCAACTATACTCCACTTCTCCCCTATCTGTCATTACCTGTATGTCAATTTACATCCCTCCTCCGTCCACCAATCGCCTCCGATAACTTTTTCACCTCTCCCCTTCTCCTTTTTATGCCTGCTATCCTACCTCTCCACTCTCTGTTCTACTGCAGAGGGTCAGCCTGAAATATCAGCAGATTTTTCCTCTCACAGATACTCCTCAACCTGCAAAATTCCTCCAGCAGATTGTATGTATACAATTTACTTCAGCTTTCTTCATGGAATTGCTGTGCCATTGCTCTCTGTCGGTTTTCTAAGTCAACCAGTGTGTGTTCACTGAAGGGAAAGACTATTCAGGATGGTAATTATAGTAGAATTGTCCCTGCCAGAGCAACTTGTCTATTCAGATTGATTGGAACAAGCAATCTGCAGACTCAAAATTAACAAACAGGACATTGATCACTCAAACAGAAGGAGGGGTTTGTGTCAAGTGAATTGTCACGGCAGTGACTTTTTGACATTCAAAATAAAGGTTGGCACATCTGTAAACTTTGACGATGTGGAAGGGAACTGCAGAATGGATTGATCACGTACACACAAGGTGGTTATTTCCTCCTTCGAGTGGCTGCTGCAATCGACAAATTTACAGTATAAATGACTGCACATGGGTGTACTTCGAAGCAGTGAAGTGTTGACATCATAACATTTTCATGGTATTATGTAATCCTTGACACCTACAATTTGCTTGGTATTTAGTAGTGTTTTTGTAGTATTTGCAATGTTTACTCTATGAAGTTTGGAAAGTATTTGTATATTCTACAAAAATTGTTGAATCAATACAGCATTAAACTTGTTCGTGAACCTTGATCAGTTTCACTCCACCCAGGTTCACCCAGGTTTTCTAGTTTCTTCCCACATTCCAAAGATGTTTAGATTACTGGTGTAATTGGTCACATGGTGTAACTGGGCAGCACAGGCTCATTGGACCAGAGGGGCATGTTGCTATGCAGTAACTCTAAGTTCTAAATAGACATGTGGGACCACAAAGAGAAGGGTGAAAGTGAGCAGCAGGGTGAAATGTTACCGGAGAGGAGTGAATTTAACTGCAACAGTAGGAGAGAAAACAAAGGAGATGAATTTGTACAAGTTGCAATTCGTACAACAGACAAAACAGCTGTCTGTTTTACAAGACTGGGTTGCTAGCTTGACGCTCAACCCAGCACAGATGGAAAGCGTGCAAGGAGCATCATGAAAGCAACAAGGTTATACAAAGATCTTCACATAATTACTCTAAGAGGGATGTTGGTCTTAGAGATAACCATGCCCAACCATACTATCAGTAGATGGACTGATGGTGAATTATTGAGTCATTCTGCCATGGCCTCATCGCAACAGGCCATGGACTGACATGTCAAAGTGGAAGCAACACACACAAAATGCTGGGAGAACTCAGCAGGCCAGGCAGCATCTACAGAAAAAGGTACAGTCAACATTTCGGGCCGAGACCCTTCAGCAGGAGTGGAAAAAATGCTGAGGAGTAGATTTGAAAGGTGGACGGGAGGGGAGAGAGAAACGCCAGGTGACATGTGAAACTTGGAGGGGGAGAGATGAAGCAAAGAGCTTGGAAGTTGACTGGTGAAAGAGACAGAAGGCCATGGAAGACAGAAGAAAGTGGTGAGGAGCACCAGAGAGAGGCGATGGGTGGGCAAGGAGATAACATGAGAGAGAGACAAGGGGATGGGAAATGGCAAGGAGGTAGGTGGTGGAAGCATTACAGGAAGTTTGAGAAATCAATGTTCATGCCATCAGGTTGGAGGCTACCTCAATGGAACATAAGGTGTTGCATGCCATCAGGTTGGAGGTCTCCAACCTGATGACATAAACATCAATTTCTCAAACTTCCAGTAATGCCTCCACCACGCACCACCCCCCAACAACCTTCAACATTTCCCATCCCCTTGTCTCTCTCTCATGTTATCTCCTTGCCTGTCCATCGCCTCCCTCGGGTGCTCCTCCCCATTTTCTTCTGCCTTCCATGGACTTCTGTCTCTTTCACCAATCAACTTCCAAGCTCTTTGCTTCATCCCTCCCCCTCCAAGTTTCACCTATCGCCTGGCGTTTCTCTCTCCCCTCCCCCCACCTTTCAAATCTACTCCTCAGCTTTTTTCCTCCAGTCCTGCCAAAGGGTTTCGGCTCAAAATGTTGACTGTACTTTTTTCCATAGATGCTGCCTGGCCTACTGAGTTCCTCCAGCATTTTGTGTGTGTTGCTCGGACTTCCAGCATCTGCAGATTTTCTCTTGTCTATGTCAGAATGGGAATGAGAAGTGGAATTAAAATTTAATTCCACTTCCCTTTCCCATTCTGACATATCCGTCCATGGCCTACTGTCATGATGAGGCCACACTCAGGTTGGAGGAGCAGCATCTTATATTCCATCTCAATTCTCAAATTTCCGGTACTGGCCATCCCCCCTCACACTTCATAGAAACATAGAAAATAGGTGCAGGAGTAGGCCATTCGGCCCTTCGAGCCTGCACCGCCATTTATTATGATCATGGCTGATCATCCAACTCAGAACACCGCCCCAGCCTTCCCTCCATACCCCCTGATCCCCGTAGCCACAAGGGCCATATCTAACTCCCTCTTAAATATAGCCAATGAACTGGCCTCAACTGTTTCCTGTGGCAGAGAATTCCACAGATTCACCACTCTCTGTGTGAAGAAGTTTTTCCTAATCTCAGTCCTAAAAGGCTTCCCCTCTATCCTCAAACTGTGACCCCTCATTCTGAACTTCCCCAACATCGGGAACAATCTTCCTGCATCTAGCCTGTCCAATCCCTTTAGGATCTTATACGTTTCAATCAGATCCCCCCTCAATCTTCTAAATTCCAACGAGTACAAGCCCAGTTCATCCAGTCTTTCTTCATATGAAAGTCCTGCCATCCCAGGAATCAATCTGGTGAACCTTCTCTGTACTCCCTCTATGGCAAGGATGTCTTTCCTCAGATTAGGGGACCAAAACTGCACACAATACTCCAGGTGCGGTCTCACCAAGGCCTTGTACAACTGCAGTAGTACCTCCCTGCTCCTGTACTCAAATCCTCTCGCTATAAATGCCAGCATACCGCCTGCTGTACCTGCATGCCCACTTTCAATGACTGGTGTATAATGACACCCAGGTCACGTTGCACCTCCCCTTTTCCTAATCGGCCACCATTCAGATAATCTGTTTTCCTATTTTTGCCACCAAAGTGGATAACTTCACATTTATCCACATTAAATTGCATCTGCCATGAATTTGCCCACTCACCCAACCTATCCAAGTCACCCTGCATCCTCTTAGCATCCTCCTCACAGCTAACACTGCCACCCAGCTTCGTGTCATCCGCAAACTTGGAGATGCTGCATTTAATTCCCTCATCCAAGTCATTAATATATATTGTAAACAACTGGGGTCCCAGCACTGAGCCTTGCGGTACCCCACTAGTCACCGCCTGCCATTCTGAAAAGGTCCCGTTTATTCCCACTCTTTGCTTCCTGTCTGCTAACCAACTCTCCACCCACACCAATACCTTACCCCCAGTACTGTGTGCTTTAAGTTTGCACACTAATCTCCTGTGTGGGACCTTGTCAAAAGCCTTCTGAAAATCATTCATGAAGGCTTCATCATTCCCCATTCACTTTTATGATTTTAACTGCAAAATAAATTGATTGAGCAGAGGGTCCCAACGTTTTTTATGCTATGGAGCCTTGCTATTCACCAAGAGGTCCTTGGACCCTGGTTGGGAACCCTTGATTGAGAGAATTGCCTTTGGAATGATTATAAAATTGGAAATCTGCACCGGACAAGAATTAAGATCATTTTCTTAAAACTATTCATTATGCAAGTTTAAATCGATATTGAAGAAGGGTCCAGGCACAAAACATCAATTGTTTGTTTATTTCCACTGATGCTGTCTGACCTGCTGTGTTTTTCCAGCATTTTGTCTATGTTGCAAGCAATATTGTTTCCTGCCTGTAAACAATTGGATAGGTTTATATTTTTATGAATAACTCTGATGTCCTGATTCAGAGGGGAAGTTCTGTTAGAAGTTATTCTGAAGTTGATTCTGAAATTAACTAAAAAAAGATAAAGGTAGTATCAAATGGTAAAGAAACATCAACTTTTTATTCCGTCTAAGACTTGTACCAAGTTTGTAATAAGCCGCAATATTATTTGTTTCAAGATACTGTAGATCAGACAACCCCAATAGGCGGACCGCGGGCCAGGTCTGGACCGCGAGAACAAAATGTATGGACCACGCCGACCCATTGGTACTTACGTGAACACACCTGTCATAACATGTAAATAAAGCGAGCGCCACTCTAATTTATTTTAAGCTCATCCCACACTGTACACTTGACCTACATCCCTGTAGAGCACGTGACCTACTGCACGCTCTCTACAGTCCTCGACTAGACCGCGGCACGCACCAGCTACCCGCCTGTCATCTAAGAAGCGAGTCCGTCATCTAAGACTGAATCTGTTATCTAAGCAAATCATTACCAGCAGTAAGTCACAGACCCTAAACAAAGGACAACATGGCCTGAGCGAAAAAGTGCAAAGTCAGCCAGGAAAACCGTCAGTTCAAATCTGACTGGACTGATCAGTTTTGTTTTATATTACTGGACTATGCCAATGCTAAAGCGACATACTTAATTAGCATGCAGTCCGTAGCTGTCTGCAAATCAGAAAGTCTAAAGCAGCGCTTCAACACTATGCATGCTGCCAGTTTTAATGCCAACTACCCTGCAAAATAAGATCAACGCAAACAAAAAATTGCAAATACGATAACATCATCAAAGCACTCTGTTTCTACCATCTGTAAGTCAACATCTGCACAAGAGAGCGTAGAAGCTGCACCATTGCATGTGTCAGGGAATCTTGCCAAAGCTAAGAAGCCATTCGCTGATGCTGAGTTTGTTAAAACATGTGCATTTGATATGGTTGGCGAAGTTTTAAATCATGATGAGAAAACCAAGAAAACAGTTGTGGAGCTATTAAAAATGGTGCCATTGTCGGCTAAAACGGCAACAAGAAGAGTAGAAGTTTTAGCGAAGGAGTGTTTTTCCCAATCTACTCCACGATTTGCAGAAAGCAGAAGCCATATCTTTAGCCATAGACTCATCCTGTGATCAAACTGGAAGGGCTATCTGTGTTAGCAAGATTTTTTGATGGGAAGACCTACTTTGTTTGCTTCCTCTGCCTGGGTGCACAACTGGAAAATAATTTTTAACAAATTGACACAGTTCTTTGAGAAGAATGGCTTGGATATGAACAAAATTGTGTCCGTTGTCACCGATGGGGCTCGGTCGATGGTGGGACAACACAAGGGCTTGGTAAGCAGGTTTGCTGCTTTTAACCCAGCACTCTTGGCATTTCATTGCATTATTCACAAATCAGTGTTGTGCGCTAAACTGTGTGGGAAATGAAAGAGGCGATGGATACTGTGACGAGACTGGTAAATTTCGCTCGTGAGAGTTCTAGTCTGTAACATCGCCTTTTCAGAGCATTGCTGGAGGAAATGTCAGCGGAACGCAAAGATCTTTTGCTGCATAATGATGTTCACTGGCTGAGCAAAGGCCGTGTGTTCGAAAGGGTGTGCAACATGCGCGATGAGCTTGTGTCATTTTTATCCAGCCTGCAGAGCCAAAAAGCCCACGGATTTAAGTGACAACACCTGTTCTTTTTTTGTGTGACATCATGTCTCATCTAAATCAACTTAATCTGCAAGTACAAGGAAACAACCACACTGTTGCGGACATGGATGAGGCGACTGAAGCTTTCTGGTCAAAGCTGAACCTTTTTGAGAGAGATATTCACAGGAGAAAGTTGCACTTTCCACTTCTGCGGGAGCGTTGCGAGAAGAACGAAATGCAGGAGGATCCAGTGATGAAGGATTTCGTGATGAGCCTGGCAGAAAACTTCAGAGAACGATTTGAAAGCTCCCCTAAACTCTCAGGTGACATCCTCCTCTTCCTGAGACAGCCGTTCTCCGTTTCAGCTGACGGCCAGTGGACTGCCGAGGCCAAAAGGCTGGTGCCTTCCATCAATGAGACAACTCTTCAGATGGAGGTCTTGGAAATGGGAACATCTGATTTGCTCAAAGCACAATACAAGAACGTTGGGATGAGTGACTTTTGGATCAACGTGGTTCCCCAAGCTCAATTCAAAAACTTGAGAGCTATTGCAATGCTCCTACTCACACTGTTCCCCTCCACGTACGTATGTGAGTCATCGTTTTCTTCAATGAACTCTATCAAGAACCAGGGCAGAAACAGACAGTTGTGATAGCTAGTCATAATTAAATGGTTGGTTTTGGACTTATTTTGTTTCAAGAGTGCATTTTTTTATCTTGTGTGACCCACAACACAGGCTTCGAGAATCCCAGGCCTAAATTATTACTACTACAACTACTACTACTACTACTACTACTACTACTAATAATAATAATAATAATAATGGTAATAGCAGCAACAACAACATCTGCCCATAAAACAACTTACTGGCGCAATGAAAAAAAACCCTGGACGTTCTGGCCCTTGGCTTGGCATGCTTGACATAATTTGGCCCTTTTGGAAAACTAATTGGGGAACCCTGGTGTAGATGTTATCACATTAAGCTCAACAAGGTTTTATGAAAACAAAGGTATTGGCATCGAGAATATTTTGCTTGACTGAACACAAAGTCAACCAATGTATAGCTTGTAAAGTCATGACAATATTAAAACTGCAACTATCAGCAGAAATCTCAGAGTTATCCACTGACCTATGGGTTGTTGTTAGCGTCGACTTTGTAGAACTACCTCCTGGTCGTCACCTGCTTGTGTCTGGTTGACAATAGTTCCCTATTGAAGAAAGAATGAGCTCTCTGCCCCCAGTGGTCATCACCTGCAACTGGTATTGATGGTGTTTTTACTCTGCTTGGCTCATCTCAAACAACTGACATTTTGCCCTGGTGTTAACAGTAATGAATTAAATAACCTTCCAACTGGCTTATGCTATACAAAAACATATCTTGCCAGTTGTTTACCAGATATGAAATGGAAAGTTTTATCTAAACACTAAAAATAGTTGTCTCTACCTCTTGTATCTGAAGCAAATCTTCCAAATGAGGAATGTGTTATGAATCAACCGAACAAAACCACATTCAGAAATGTAATAGAGCTGCAGATCTTTTGTTAACATACTGAAACCCACGTGAAAGGTTTTTTTGGAAAGCTGTGAAGTACTGCATGAAGAACAAATACAAGATATAAATTTCATATTTAAGCACTTACAGTATAAGGATACTGTATGTACATTATGAAAGGTGATAATGAGAAAGTGCCCACATAGGGCAGGCAGCAAGATAAAGTGTTGGCCACAGAAGGATCCATGATCAAAACTTCGAAAGCACGAGGCAGTCTGCAAGTGCTGGAAATCCAAAGCAACACACCCAAAATGCTGGAGGAATGCAACAGGTCAGGCAGCAGCAATGGAAATGAATAAACAGTCGACATTTCAGGCTGACACCATTCATCAGGACTGAGAAGAAGGGTGGGGGAGACACCAGAATAAAAAAAGTGGAGGAAGGGGAAGGAGGCTAGCTGGAAGGTGATAGTTGAAGCCAGGTGAGTGGGAAATGTCAAGCGGTGGAGAGGAAGAGATCTGATAGAAAAGAAGAGTGCACCACAGGAGAAAGGGAAGGAGGAGTGAACCCAAGGGGAGGATATAGACAGTTGAGAAGAGATAAGAAGCTAGAGTGGGGAATAGAAGAAGGGAGGAGTAGGGATAACTTTTACTGGAAGGAGAAATTGATATTCATGCCCTCAGATTGAGGCTACCCAGATGGAATATGAGGTGTTGCTCCTCCACCCTAGGGGTGGCCTCACCTTGGCACAAGAGGAGGACATGGACTGGCTTTACCAACCTCTCAAAAAACACACATGAAGCAAAGCAAAGTGCTATTCTTCCAACCACTCAAATTATCGTCTGCTGTCACTATATCCAAAATGGATAAAGCTTGGATCACAGAAGAAATTAAATCATAAAGGCTTTGAGTCATAGAGAAATACAGAAAAGAGACAGGTACTTCAGACCACTGAATCTACACTAGTGATCAAGCACACATATTTTATTTTAATCCCATCCTAACCCACGCTCCTATCAACTCTTCCTGCATTCTGCCACCCACCTACACACTCCAGGCAGTTTACAGCAGTTAATTGACCTAATGTTTCACAGGCTCTTAGGTTGTGGGAGGGAACCAGAACACCCAGGGGAATCTTCTGTGGTCGCAGGGAATATGTGTAAATTCCATGCAAACAGCACCAGAGGTTGGGATCAAAGCCAGGTCAGTGAAGCTGTGAGGTAGCAGTTTTACACACTGAGCCAGTCATTGTGCTACCCATGAGCAACAGCAATCGATTCAAAGCCATGTCCATTATAGTCGGCCAGTCATGCAGTGGCATCAGCACCAGACTTGGAGGCGAGCAGTCCAGGGTTTGAATTCTGGACGATAAAAACATGGGTCCATAAATCTATGAACACTGCAATATGTTTTTTTTTGCACTTCTTATTTATTTTTTTATTTCTTATTGTAACTAATAGTGATATTTTAATGTATTGCTCTATACTGTTGCCACAAAGCAAAAAATTTCACCGCATATGTCAGTGATCTGATCCTGATTCTGCATTTCATTCATAGAGCTTCCAAAAGTGTCACCAAAGGAGAAGGAAAAACATAAAGACTAGCCATGATTGTGTGGCTATGCACATCTTATACGCTATCTATAAACTTCACAATGGCACAACTATTTTTGGCAGAATTTCAGATGGTGAGGAGGAGGTAGAAAGGAGCGATATAGGTCAGCTGGCTGGGTGGTATCGCACAATAACCTTGCACTCACCATCAGCAAGACTAAGGAACTGATTCTGGTCTTCGGGAAGGGGAAGTCGAGGGAACACACACCCGTCCTCATTCAGGGATCGGCAGTGGAATGGGTGAGCAGTTTCAAGTTCCCAGTTGTCAACATCCTCTGAGGATCTATCCTGGGCCTAACATATTGATGCAGTTACAAAGAAGGCACAACGATGGCTACCTTCCATTCGGAGTCTGTGGAGACTGGGCATATCACCAACGACTCTTGCGAATTTCTGCAGGTGTATCGTGGAGACCCCCATAAATAGTTGCATCATCTGCTATGGAAGGGCAACTGTAAGATCAGAAAAAGTTGCAGCAAGTTGTAAACTCAGCCAGCTCCATCTTGGCCACTAGGATGCTCAGCAGGGAAGACATCTTCAAAAGGTGATGCCTCCAAAAGTTGCCATCCATCATTAAGAACCCCATCAGCCAGGACGTGCCCTCTTCTCATCAAGGAGGAGGTGCATGGACCTGGAGACACACCCAAATTTTCAGGGACAGCTTCTTCCCCTCTGCCACCAGATCTCTGAATGGACAATGAAACCCTGAGCACTACCTCAGTAGGTTTTTCCACTCTTCTTGCACAATTGTTTAATTATATCTTTCTTATTGTAATTTTTTTATTATTATGCATGTATTGCTGCCACAAAACAACAAATTTCACAACCTGTAGTATGCCAGTGATATTAAACCTGATTCTGAAATAAGAATGTTTCATTCCAATTAACATGAGGAAACGTGCAGTGCAGTAAAATTCCCACGTTAGTTTATTATCTGCCCTTAAAGATGAATGGATATTTCTCTTTTAATGGCACTGTGTGCATTGGTCAGAGCAGATGACCTATAATAAAGGTACAGTCTAATAAGCGAGTGGAGACACAAGAATTTGAAGCAAGAAAAGAGCTGCTTGACAAACTCAGTAGTTCAGTCAGCATCTGATAGACAAGTGTCTATCCATTTCCTTCTACGGATGCTGAACCACCTGCTAACATCCTCTAATAGATCATTAATTTTGCTGCTGTAAGGAAATGAGCTTATCTCCATGGTTACTGCATTAAAATAAGAGCAAGTTCTACATTGAACTCAAAGGGACTTCCTTTCCTCCACTATCAATGCTGACCTCACTCACATCTCTTCCATTTCACGCACATCTGCCCTGACTCCATCCTCCTGCCCCCACACCAGAGATAGGGTTCCTCTTGTCCTTCTACCCTTCTGGCCTCTACGTCCAGCACATAACTCTCTATAACTTCCATCATCGCCAACAGCATCTCACCACCATGCACATCTTTCCTTCCCTCCACACCCCCTTCCCCACTTTCCACTTTCACCAGGGATCGCTCCTTACTCGACTCCATTGTCCACTCATCCCTCCCCACTGAATACCCTCCTTGTACTTACCATTGCAAGCAGAACAAGTGCTACACCTGTCCCTACACCTCCTCCCTAACTACCATTCAAGGCCTCAAACAGTCCTTCTGGGTGAGGCAACAATTTACCTGTGAATCTGTTGGGGTCATCTACTGTATCCAGTGTTCTCGATGTTGCTTCCTGTGTATTGGTGAGACCCAACGTGGATTGGGAGGCTACCTCACTGAGATCCTTTGCTCCGTCCGCCACAGAAAGCAGGATCTCCCGGCAGCCACCCATTTCAATTCTACTTCTCATTCCCACTCTGTCCATGGCCTCCTCTACTGCCATGATGAGGCCACACTCAGGCTGGAGGAGCAAAGCCTTATATTACATCCGAGTAGCCTCTAACCTGAGAGCATGAGTATCAACTTCTTTAACTTCCATTAATTACCACTCCCCCCACCATCTCCTCCATCATTTCCCATTCCTGTTTCCTTCTCTCATCTTATCTCCTTGCCTGACTATCTCCTCTTTCTGGTGCTCCTCCTCCTTCATTTTCTTCCAAGGTCTTTTGTCCTCTCCTATCAGATTCCCCCTTTTCCAGCCCTTTACCTCTTTCACCAATTAACTTCCCAGCTCTTTACTTCACCCATCCCCCTCTCCCGGTTTCACCTATCACCTACTACCTTGTACTTCCTCCCCCCAATCCCCTCCTCCTTACTCTGACCACTCCCATTCCTTTCCAGTCCTGATGAAGAGTATTGGCCAGAAACATCAACTGTTTACTCTCTTCCATACATGCTGCCTGGCTTGCTGTGTTCCTCCAGAATTTTTTCCTCAAGTTCTACATGAGGATGGGGATTCACTGAAGGAATTAACTCTGTCCTTGTTAGGAGGAAGTGAAGCCACGGAAGAAGTGGGCAGTGGGAAGAATCAGTTGGTGAGAGGTAAACCACACACACTTAAACAAACCTCAACAGCTGCTGGAAAAATACCAGCTATGTGGGAGTTACCAAAGCGTCCTCCAGAAATACAGGGAGTTGGCCAGGACTGAAACGTTCTGAGGCTAAGGGATGCACTGACACATTGGGTTGTGACCACAAGAACTTCAAGGGGAAGGAGTTACATCCAGAGTCTTCATGCCAAGTTGCTGAAGCCAGTGCAGGTGCTCTCAGGTTTGACATAAGGAAGCATTTAGTGGGTGGTGTATGTATAGATCTTGGTTTGGGTACTGTGTTGTCACTAGGAGGCACCTCAGAAAGCACAGGTGATGGGGAGCACTGGCTGTGTCATTTGCTCTTAGCAAAGATTCTGCAATTGTTGTCTTAGAATCCTGCCTTAATTCTACCACTGGATCTAGACTGGTCCATTTGTGTTTGTTTTCAGTAACCTCAGAAATGGGCAACAGCTGATCAAAATCTGGAGATGTTACTAATTTCCTCTGTGTGAGACACAGGACCAGTTTCTACCAGCACGGTCACAGATATCCACTTTGTTCCAGAGATGCAATTCTGGGCAAGTACTCTCTCTCCTGCTGTGAAACTTCTGTACTTTACCTTGGAACAACTCCCTGTTTGGGTTTTCAGTTCATTTAGCACCATCCGTCTTGTGTTTGGAGGATCTAAGGTGGTCATGTCTGGTGTGAAGTTGTCTTTTCATCAGTTCAGTAGCTGGAGCCATTTTGGTGGTGGCATAAAATGTGTCTGTGAAGGTGCCAGTTGAGGGATCCAACTTCCCACTGAAATCTTGAGGACTTGTTTCACTCACTGTTGCATAAGTCATTCAGCAAAGCCATTAGTGGCTAGATGATATGACACTGGCTTGATGTGCTGAATACCACTTGCTTCCATAAGTACCTTGAACGCTTCGGACAGGAGTGGTGGGTCATTGTAACTTGCACGCTGTTGAGGAAATCCAAATCACCGAAAGGTGGAATGTAGTTCCTCAATGCATTTTTCAGAGGTCCTGCTTTTCATGATGGCAACGTCCGGCCATTTGCTCTGTGCATCCACTACGACCAAGAACTGTGGCTTTCTACAGGTCCTGTGTGAGTCCTCTGTTATAGTACTTCAGGCCATTCCTATGGATGCAAAGGAGAAAGCTGAAAAATATTTCTCACTCGCTGACAATGTGGGCATACGTTGGTCATCTCTTCAATAGTTACATCCAGTCCTGGCCACCAGGAGTAGCTGGTTGTGATTTCTTTCATGAGCACTACACCACAGGGTCCTGCATGTAGCCCGTCAAGCATTTGTTTTCTTATTGGTGGAGGAATAACAACATGATACTCCCATAGTAAACATCCTGCTTGGACTGTGAGCTCTTCCTATCAAGCTTGGAAAGGTTTTAATTCTATGATTGGCTCTCCTTTTCATTCATGAGTTATTGTGTCCACCACTTTAGATAGAACAGGTTCAGAATGGGTGTGCTTCTGGACTTGTGCCACAGTTATTGGAGCTGTGGATGTTTCATTGAAGTAAAAGGGATGGCTCTGGAGCTATAACAGCTAACAGAAGACGAGATAGCCCATCAGCATTCAAATGGTGATCAGATCTCCCGTACTTCATTGTGCAGGTAGTAATAGAGCCCAGCTGCAGCCAGGGAAGGAATGGCTCCACGTGGACCATAAAAAGTTGACGTCAAGGAGTGGTGATCATGGCGTTGTGTCGCATGCCAACCGAATGGACAATGACGCGTTGGGGTGCGAGTGTTTCAGATTGTGGCAAAGCTGTTTTGTCCTTTTTAAAGCCTTTTCACAGTGATCTATCCACTGCCAGTGTGTTGATTTATTTCAAAGCTCACGAAGTGGTTTCAGCTAAGATAGCTAAGTTAGGAACAAACTTTGTGTGGTATGTTAGCAGTCCCGAGAAAGATCTTATTTATTTATTTATTTACTGAGATACAGTGCAGAATAGGCCATTCTGGCCCTTTGAACCGTGCTGCCCAGCAATCCCCCAATTTAATCCTAGCCTAATCATGGGACAATTTACAATGCCAATTAACCTACCAACCAGTATGTCTTTGGACTGCGGGTGGAAACCGGAGCACCTGGAGGAAACCCATGTGATCACAGGGAGAACGTACAAACACCTTACAGGCAGTGGTTGGAATTGAACCCTGGCCTCCTGTACTGCAAAGCAATGTGCTGCGGAGACGGAGGAATTGCGAGAAGGGGATGGCACTTTTGCAAGAGACAGGGTGAGAAGAGGAATAGTCCAGATAGCTGTGAGAGTCAGTAGGCTTATAGTAGACATCAGTGGATAAGCTGTCTCCAGAGACAGAGACAGAAAGATCTAGAAAGGGGAGGGAGGTGTCAGAAATGGACCAGGTAAACTTGAGGGCAGAGTGAAAGTTGGAGGCAAAGTTAATAAAGTCAACGAGCTCAGTATGCATGCAGGAAGCAGCGCCAATGCAGTTGTCGATGTAGCAAAGGAAAAGTGGGGGACAGATACCAGAATAGGTTCAAAACATAGCTTGTTCCACAAAGCCAACAAAATGGCAGGCATAGCTAGGATCCATACGGGTGCCCATAGCTACACCTTTAGTTTGGAGGAAGTGGGAGGAGCCAAAGGAGAAATTATTAAGAGTAAGGACTAATTCCGCTAGACGGAGCAGAGTAGTGGTAGAGGGGAACTGATTAGGTCTGGAATCCAAAAAGAAGCAGAGAGCTTTGAGACCTTCCTGATGGGGGATGGAAGTATATAGGGACTGGACATCCATGGTGAAAATAAAGCGGTGGGGGCCAGGGAACTTAAAATCATCGAAAAGTTTAAGAGCGCGAGAAGTGTTATTTTGACTTTAGAAACAAGACACCCACCTTTTGACAATGCAAACAACAGGAATTCTGCAGATGCTGGAAATTCAAGCAACACACATCAAAGTTGCTGGTGAACGCAGCAGGCCAGGCAGCATCTCTAGGAAGAGGTACAGTCGACGTTTCAGGCCGAGACCCTTCGTCAGGACTAACTGAAGGAAGAGTTAGTAAGAGATTTGAAAGTGGGAGGGGGATGGGGAGATCCAAAATGATAGGACCACCACTAGGCACATCTTTCCCTCCCCTCCCCCCCCGCTTTCCCCAGGGATCGCTCCCTACGCGACTCCCTTGTCCATTCGTCCGCCCTATCCCTCCCCACTGATCTCCCTCCTGGCACTTACCCTTGTAAGCGGAACAAGTGCTACAAATGCCCTTACACTTCCTCCCTTACCACCATTCAGGGCCCCAGACAGTCCTTTCAGCTGAGGCGACACTTCACCTGTGAGTCGGCTGGGGTGATATACTGCGTCCAGTGCTCCCGATGTGGCCTTCTATATATTGGCGAGAACCGACGCAGACTGGGAGACCACTTTGCTGAACACCTACACTCTGTCCGCCAGAGAAAGCAGGATCTCTCAGTGGCCATACATTTTAATTCCACATCCCATTCCCATTCTGACATGTCTATCCACGGCCTCCTCTACTGTCAAGATGAAGCCACACTCAGGTTGGAGGAACAACACCTTATATTCCATCTGGGTAGCCTCCAAACAGATGGCATGAACATTGACTTCTCTAACTTCCGCTAATGCCCCACCTCCTCCTCGTACCCCATCCGTTACTTATTTTTATACACACACATTCTTTCTCGCACTCTCCTTTTTCTCCCTCTGTCCCTCTCACTATACCCCTTGCCCATCCTCTGGGTTTTCCCCCCCTCCCTTGTCTTTCTCCCTGGGCCTCCTGTCCCATGATCCTCTCATATCCCATTTGCCAATCACCTGTCTAGCTCTTGGCTCCATCCCTCCCCCTCCTGTCTTCTCCTATCATGTTGGATCTCCCCCTCCCCCTCCCACTTTCAAATCTCTTACCAACTCTTCTTTCAGTTAGTCCTGACGAAGGGTCTCAGCCTGAAACATCGACTGTACCTCTTCCTAGAGACGCTGCCTGGCCTGCTGCATTTACCAGCAACTTTGATGTGTGTTGCTTGAATTTCCAGCATCTGCAGAATTCCTGTTGTTTGCGTTGTCAAAAGGTGGGTGTCTTGTTTTTAAAGTCAAGATAAACTTTATGAACTTGTGAAGACGTGCTCAGTAGCTGTGTTTCCATAGCTGCAATCTCCAATGATGTACAAATCTCAACTGCCTTCTGTAATGTTAGTCTGTCTTCTGTAAGCAAGTGTTTCTGAATGGTCTCACTGCACAGACAACATACAAGTTTATCATGTAACATCATTCAGTGACTGCCCAAAATCACATTGTTCAGACAATTGCTTCAGCACCACCTCAAAGTGTGAAATGTGCTCAAAGGTAGGGAGGGCCTTACCCATAATGGACTGGGCTGTACTGTATCCACTACCTTTTGTAGGATTTTCCTGTCAATGGCATTGGTATTTCCAAAAGGGGCTGTGATGCAACCAGTCAGTATACCTTCTACCACACATCTTTCGAAATTTGTTAAAAAAATTATAGATGTCATGCCAAACCTTCACGATCTCCTAAGGAAGTACATGTGCTGCCATGCTTTTTTCGTAAGTGCACTTACCTGCTGGGCCCAGGACAGGTCCTCCAGAATAATAACACCAAGCAACTTGAAGTTGCTGATCCTCTTCACCTCTAATCCTTAGATGAGGACTGGCTCATGGATCTCTGGTTTCCTCCTCCAGAAGTCAATAATCATCTCCTTGGTCTTACTGACATTATTGTGGCCTCACTCAGCCAGATTTTCATTCTCCCTCCTATATGCTAATTCGTCACCACCTTTGATGGTGATGTCCGCACAGTCCTAAGTGTAAAGCAAATAGAGCAGGGGGTTAAGCACACAGCTTTATGGTGCACCTGCGCTGATGCAGATTGTGGAGGCGATGTTGTTGCCAATCCAAACAGGGGATTGCAAGTGAGGAAATCAAGGATCTATTTGCGTGAGGAGGTGTTGAAGCCAAGGTCTTGTAGCTTACACTGGACAACAATTTTTTTCAGAAGTGGTGCTTCCTCAGAATTTTTGTTTGTTTATGATAGACCACTTGAAGCTGAACATAAATATAATTTCAGACTAATTGTATCGCATAGGAATTTGAAGAAACAAGAAATTAACTTTCATTGAATATAATGCATTTAATTGCATAATGGTGCTGACGCTTTGCAATAGTCCAACTAAGCTAAAAGTGTCGTGTTGATGATTTGTGTTTGTCCTCAGTGTCTGAGGCTTCTTGCTTAAGTGTCCAACAAGAATCAGACAGTATTGGTGGATTTCAGATTCAAAATCAGGTTTGTAAACACCGGTATGTGTTGTGTTTCTTAAATTAGCAGCAGCAGTGCAATACAATACATGATTAAATAAAAAGAAAAAAATAAATATATAAGCAAATCAATTACAGCAAGTATGTGTATGTATATTGAATCGATTTAAAAATAGTACAAAAACAAAAATGATATTTATTTTTAAAAGTGAAGTAGTGACATGGGTTCAATCTCCATTTACGATGACAGAGGGGAAGAAGCTGTTCCTGAACCACTGACGGTGTGCCTTCAGGCTTCTGTACCTTCTTCCCGATGGTAATAATGAGAAGAGGGCATGTCCTGGGTGATGGGGGTCCTTAATAATGGACATCACCTTCTGAGGCACCAGTCCTTGAAGATGCCTTGGATACTAAGGAAGTTAGTACCCAAGATGGAGCTGACTAATTTTACAACTTTCTGTAGCTTCTTTCAACCCTGTGCAGTAGCCCCCCCCAACCCCCATACCACGCAGTGATGCAGCCTGCCAGAATGTTCTCCATAGTACATCTATAGAAATTTTTGAGTGTTTCTGTTGACAAACTAAATCTCTTCAAACTCCTAATGAAATAAGCTGCTGACTTGCCTTCTTTATAGCTGCATTGGTATGTTAGAACCAGGTTAGATCCTCAGAGATCTTGACATCCAGGAGCTTGAAATTGCTCCCTCTCTTCACTTCTGATCCCTCTATGAGGATTAGTTCATGTTCCCTCATCTTATCCTTCCTGAAGTCCACAATTAGCTCTTTGGTCTTACTGATTCAGAGTGCAAGGTTGTTGCTACTACAACACTCAACTAGCTGGTATATCTCGCCCCCTCATCTCCATCTGAGATTCTACCAAAAACGGTTGTATCATCAGCAAGTTTATTGAAGGTATTTGAGCTATACCTAGCCACATAGTTATGGGTATAGAGGAAGTAGAGCAGCGAGTTAAGCACACACCCCTGAGGTTGATGTTGATGTTGATCGTAAATTGCTTCTCCCTGACTGCAATGTCCTGGTGAAATCTTTTACCATCCTGGTCACTGAAAGCACTGAGACTTGCAGGGAAGAAGTCTAAATAAGAATGCAGAAAATGAATCTTTAGTGACATGTTGCACTACATGGTTTTACATTAGAGAAGCATGTTGTCAACCAACTGCACATAGTTTAGTGCTCTGTAGTTACCAAAACAATTTTCAATGACACCCTTGAATTCCCTCCAGTCCCACCAGAAGTTTATCAGGTTGCCTGCCATTGCTGACTTATTTGATTTATGAACCAACAAAAATGCCTTCCTTAATCTTGGCATCCATTATTCTGACTTGAATTATGGATTGAAATAACAAATGTAGGCAACTTCCAAAACTGTGGTGCATGATAGGGAAATTTCAGGGTGATTTTCTTGATCAGCAGGTTAAAATCCATAAGATATACCTAAAATTATTTAGGAAGCAAAATCTTTGTTGTCCAGTGTTATTGATTAGTTTTGAGGCAATGATGGTATTGAAACCAAGCTGGAGTCAAAATTACACCCTGTCCGGGCCATTAACACTCTGGGTGGCCCAGTCAATATGGAGAGAATTAAAATCACAGTGTGAAGGGCCTGAACAGGATGTAATTTATGAAAATGTTTCTTGTGATAGGAATGGAAAGGTAGTGTTTAAACTCCGTATGGAATGCAGTGAAATACAGAATGTTGAAGTAACAGGGAAAGTAGAGAACAGGGAAGTTAAAGTTCTGCCAGCTAAAATTTCAGGTTTTTTGAGTCATTTCTGTTTCACTGTGTGTATTATTCCTATTAATCATAAACCAATGTTTTGATTGGGCATTGTGGCATAGTCATCGGGACATGCAGCTTGGAAATAAGCCCTTTTGTCCAACTAATCCAGCATGAATGCGTTCACATTGCATCCATATCCAAAGTACAACATGCTTGCAACCATCACTGGCCCCTGGAAAATTATTCAAAGCCCTTGGTTCATCTTGGTACACTTGGAAGGTTAGAGTTTTCTGCCACTATGCTGGAAAAAAGACTTAAGTTTCCAGGATGGTCACTGGGGAATTTGAACTCGGTGCTGTACAGATCCATGACACTATAAAATCTATGCCTAAAAAAAGAAGCAAGTCCTAGCAATTGTTTAAGCCATGCAGGACATTTACACTGAAGCCTGCACCAGCCAATTTCTGGGGATTTTCCAGTTTCACAATGCACAAACCAAAAGTTAAGGACAATCAGATTTGATATTCCCTGAGGTGCTAAATTTGTGCTTAAAGTGGCAGCAGATTGAGGAAAATCCCTGTTTGTCAGACTCCACGTACAAAAGATTGATGAAACAAATGCTAATTTCAATAACAAATATTTCAAAATGTTCAACATAGCTTAACATCTGTAAATTCATATAGAGGGTTTATGTCTGATGTATAACAGGCACTACTATTGTTTATAAATGTCATATGTACGAAGAGGCAATGAAAAGCTTGCCTTGTATACTGTTCATACAGGTCACACCATTGCACAGTGCATTGAGCTAGAATACATTAAAACAGTAGCAATGCAGAATAAAGTGTAAAAGCTACCAAAAAGATACAATGCAGGTTAATGATAAAGTGTAAGATTGTAACAAGGTAGATTATGAGGTCAAGACTCCATCGTATCACACAAGAGGTATTTTTAGGAGTCTGACATCAGTGGGGGAGAAGCTGTCCTTAAAGCTAGCTGTATGTGCTTTCAAGTTTTTGTATCTTCTATCCGATGTGAGAGGGGAGAAAAGGGAGATCAGAGTGGGTGGGGCCTTTACTGGCAGTTTTAGTGAGACAATGAGAAGTATAGATGAAGTCCATACAGGGGAGGCTTTTTTCTCATGATGTGCTGAGCTGTGTCCACAACTCTTTGAAGTTCCTTGGGGTCGCACACAGAGCAGTTGCCATACCAAGTCATTATGCATCTAGACAGAATGCTTTCTATGGTGCATCACTAAAAGTTGGGAAGGGTCAATGGGACATTCCAAATTTCTTTAGCCTCCTGAGGAAGTAGAAACATTGGTGAGCTTTCTTGACTATATCAGTACCATGGACAGTCTGTTGGTGCTGCACGCATTTAGGAACTTGAAGCTCTTGACCCTTTCAACCTCAACACCCTACGATGCCCTCCCTTTCTGAAGTCAATGACCAGCTCTTTGTTTTGTTTGGGGGAAAGTTTGTTGTCATGACTCCATGTTACTAAGCTCTATATCTCATTCCAGCATTCTGACTCATTATTTGAGACATGGCATGCAATGGTGGTATCAATATACATACTCGTAGTTGGAGTCAGAGCACAATTTGCCCGTGAGTGTACAGGGAGTAGAATAGAAGGTTGAAGATGAAACCTTGTGGAGAACCAGCTTGCTCTTTTATTTCTCTCCTGGTTTTTGGACACATACCTAGACTCTTTTGGACACAGGAGCAACTGTAGATGTTGGAAATCTGGAGCAACAACACACAAAATTCTGGAGGAACTCAGCAGATCAAGCTGTACCCATAGAGGGAAATGGATATTCAACATTTCACGCTGAGCAACTTCATCCTTTCAGCTCAAAAGAGAGCGGTCTCTTCCTTGGATGTACAAAATCACCTGTATATTAATCACAAGAAATTCTGTAGATGCTAAAAATCCAGAGTTGTACTCACAAGTCAGGCAGTACCTATGGAGAGGAATAAAGAGTCAACAGTGTTGATGAAGGGTCTCAGCCTGAAATGTCGACTCTTTAATCCTCTCCACAGATGCTGCCTGACATTGTTGGTCCAAAATGTTCCTCCAGCCTTTTGCATCTGTCATTGGGTCTGACTGCTTGCTTTTAATAATCCTCATGGTCTTTTGTGGTCTACCTGCACTAGATCCCTCCGCTGAATGCAATGCTTCCGAGAATATGTCAGGCAT